>NC_056442.1:56696648-56866648 GCF_018296145.1 Oncorhynchus tshawytscha | reverse complement strand
GCAGCAATGTTCCAACATCTAGTGGAAAGCCTTCCCAGAAGAGTGGAGGCTGGTATAGCAGCAATGTTCCAACATCTAGTGGAAAGCCTTCCCAGAAGAGTGGAGGCTGTTATAGCAGCAATGTTCCAACATCTAATGGAAAGCCTTCCCAGAAGAGTGGAGGCTGTTATAGCAGCAATGTTCCAACATCTAGTGAAAGCCTTCCCAGAAGAGTGGAGGCTGTTATAGCAGCAATGTTCCATCATCTAGTGGAAAGCCTTCCCAGAAGAGTGGAGGCTGTTATAGCAGCAATGTTCCAACATCTAGTGGAAAGCCTTCCCAGAAGAGTGGAGGCTGTTATGGCAGCAATGTTCCAACATCTAGTGGAAAGCCTTCCGAAAAGAGTGGAGGCTGTTATAGCAGCAATGTTCCAACATCTAGTGGAAAGCCTTCCCAGAAGAGTGGAGGCTGTTATAGCAGCAATGTTCCATCATCTAGTGGAAAGCCTTCCCAGAAGAGTGGAGGCTGTTATAGCAGCAATGTTCCAACATCTAGTGGAAAGCCTTCCCAGAAGAGTGGAGGCTGTTATAGCAGCAATGTTCCAACATCTAGTGGAAAGCCTTCCCAGAAGAGTGGAGGCTGTTATGGCAGCAATGTTCCAACATCTAGTGGAAAGCCTTCCCAGAAGAGTGGAGGCTGTTATAGCAGCAAAGGAGAAGACCAACTCCATATTAATGGCCATGATTTTGGAATGAGATGTTGGACGAGCAGGTGTCCACATACTTTGGGCCATCTGTCTACTCTGGATTGTTAAATTGGACTCGTTCTGTCATTTCTTGATTTGATTTTTTATAATTTGTGTATTTATGTGTTGTATCTGCGACACATTCTACTACACTGATGAACATAAGCATTTTGTATATTATATATATATATATATACCTACCAGTCATTTTTTTTATGTATAAACCGACCTCAACCACTCCAGTACCCCTGGACATTGAATAACATCCTGACACTGACCTGTACGTAGTTCTTGTGGTTTCAATTCAGTCATTTGTATTCTATTTTCTATCATTATCTATATTAGTGTCACTGCATTGTTGGGAAAGACCTCTGAAGGCTAGACTTTCCCTGTACTGTTTAACAGTTGCTGTATCCTGTGCATGTTTGATGAGGAGCATTTTTTTCCCAGTGTTTTTCCCCAGACACAATTCTGGACAGGGACTTGCCCAACTTCTCAAGGGGCCTAGCCCGCACCGTATTCCCTGGTGCAAAGTAGGGCACTATATACAGAATAGGGTGGAATTTGGCATGCTTCCCAAGTCAGACCCTATCTACTATCCCATGTAAAGAAGTGATACAGCACCCCCTACTGGTAGACAATGGAACTGCCTAGTGTCCCTTGTATGAGTGAGTTAAAACAAAAATAACATTTAGCATGCCCCCCATGAAGAACTTACAAAAAAAAAAAGACGCTTAAATTTGTACAAAAATAGTTTACTAAAAACAAACTGCTAATGATAAATTCTGAAGCAAAAGATTTTCATGTTTTGAACCCCCCCATCGATACAAGGATGATGGTGTTTTCAGGTCAACTGTCTGTTTCTCCTCACTGCCCTAGTGACAGACTTCCTGGAGAAGAAACAAAAAAACAGAATATTGGCCATCAGCACAAATACAATATATACAAATCAGTATTCTTCTCTCTGTGGTTTTCTGTCAGAACATACCAGCTCAAAAAGGCAGGACAAAAGTTCTTCATATGAACAGACTTCCAAATTAGACTTCCACTGGTTTAAACTGTGATATTCTGACAGGGTAGGTTTCCCAGACACAGATTAAACCTAGTCCTGAACTAAGAAGTCGTTCTAACA
Organism: Oncorhynchus tshawytscha; assembly: GCF_018296145.1. Taxonomy (NCBI): domain Eukaryota; kingdom Metazoa; phylum Chordata; class Actinopteri; order Salmoniformes; family Salmonidae; genus Oncorhynchus; species Oncorhynchus tshawytscha. The sequence continues at coordinate 56,864,792 of NC_056442.1, read as the reverse complement.
GAGATCCTCCATTGAACATGCTTTGTATTAACTGGACTGGGCTTATTCTATGATTTGGGAAACTGTCCCATTCATTTTCTTTTCTCTGTGTTAGTCTTAATGTCTTTGGAACAGTGGAGAAACTCGTCAGGGACAGGCTGTACATTACAATGTCTGCGTCTGACTCCGTGTGACTCCGTGTGACTCAGTCTGACTCCGTGTGCCCAGTCTCCAAGTCATTCTCCAGGTCAGACATCTGGGTTATGTTCAGCAAAACAAAAAAAACTCTTGGGTTTTTACTGGACAAGTTCAGGTAGTTCATTCCTGTTTTACTCTGTTCCAAAATGTTTTTCTCCCTGCTGAACAGGACCCTGGATGATTACCCCCCAGTCTCTACGGCTGAACCCTCCTGGCCCTGCCTCATCACCATTCAAATCTATCCCGTTGGTTCATGAAGCGGTCCCTCCCCTCAGGCCCATCTATGGGCCGACCATTTCCCCCCCTCCTCCTCCTCTAGGAAACCCTCTCCCCGCTCCCCAAACCTCCCCCGTCCCTGTCACGTCCCCCAAACCCTGGCCTCTCGCCCCTGAAGTGTCTCCCGCCCTCCCAGTTGCCTTCTTCTTCCCGGGGGTCCGGGCTGGAAGGGATGTCTGGGGGTCCAGGCTGGAAGGGATGTCTGGGGGGGTCCAGGCTGGATGGGATGTCTGGGGGTCCGTGAGGAAAGTCCTCCATGGACTGGTGGCCCATGGGCATCCTGAACCGACCTGGAGGGCGCCCCCTGGGGGAAACATAGGGTTGGGGCCCCTGGGGCCCATCATCATAGGGGGCATGTTTGGGGGAGGGAGGTGAGGGGGAAGTGGGGCTGGAGGTGAGGGGGTGGTAGTCCCGGACGAGGCTGCATGGGCAGCATGGCCGGCCTGGGACCCAGTAACACTGCTGGGCCTGGAGGACTCATCAAGGCCCCTGGTACGCCTGGGCCTGGAGGACTCATCAAGGCCCCTGGTCCGCCTGGGCCTGGAGCTCCCAGCTGGATGTCTGGAGTGTCTGAGGGGCCACCACTCCCTCCTGCCTTGTCTTTAGATCCAGAGTCATCTTTGGTGCTCCCTGGTCCACCCACTACTGCATGAGGGAAACCTGCAGACAGAGTAGACACACACAACATATGGTTTAGAAACATGTCAAAACATGGAGCACAAAACCCATTTCATACAACAAAACGTTAAAACATGTTGAAGGTTGTGATTCATTTGGTTTGGACCTGTCATTTTCATAACAAATATATTATAACTGTACAAAACAACAATCAGAGGGGAGAAGGAGAACTGTACAAAACGACAATCAGAGTGGAGAAGGAGAACTGTACAAAACGACAACCAGAGTGGAGAAGGAGAACTGTACAAAACGACAACCAGAGTGGAGAAGGAGAACTGTACAAAACGACAACCAGAGTGGAGAAGGAGAACTGTACAAAACGACAACCAGAGGGGAGAAGGAGAACTGTACAAAACGACAACCAGAGGGGAGAAGGAGAACTGTACAAAACGACAACCAGAGGGGAGAAGGAGAACTGTACAAAACGACAATCAGAGGGGAGAAGGAGAACTGTACAAAACGACAATCAGAGGGGAGAAGGAGAACTGTACAAAACGACAATCAGAGTGAGAAGGAGAACTGTACAAAACGACAATCAGAGTGAGAAGGAGAACTGTACAAAACGACAATCAGAGTGAGAAGGAGAACTGTACAAAACGACAATCAGAGTGGAGAAGGAGAACTGTACAAAACGACAATCAGAGTGGAGAAGGAGAACTGTACAAAACGACAATCAGAGTGGAGAAGGAGAACTGTACAAAACGACAATCAGAGTGGAGAAGGAGAACTGTACAAAACGACAATCAGAGTGGAGAAGGAGAACTGTACAAAACGACAATCAGAGTGGAGAAGGAGAACTGTACAAAACAACAATCAGAGTGGAGAAGGAGAACTGTACAAAACGACAACCAGAGGGGAGAAGGAGAACTGTACAAAACGACAACCAGAGGGGAGAAGGAGAACTGTACAAAACGACAATCAGAGGGGAGAAGGAGAACTGTACAAAACGACAATCAGAGGGGAGAAGGAGAACTGTACAAAACAACAACCAGAGGGGAGAAGAACTGTACAAAACGACAACCAGAGGGGAGAAGGAGAACTGTACAAAACGACAATCAGAGTGGAGAAGGAGAACTGTACAAAACGACAACCAGAGGGGAGAAGGAGAACTGTACAAAACGACAATCAGAGTGGAGAAGGAGAACTGTACAAAACGACAATCAGAGTGGAGAAGGAGAACTGTACAAAACGACAATCAGAGGGGAGAAGGAGAACTGTACAAAACGACAATCAGAGTGGAGAAGGAGAACTGTACAAAACGACAATCAGAGGGGAGAAGAACTGTACAAAACGACAATCAGAGTGGAGAAGGAGAACTGTACAAAACGACAATCAGAGGGGAGAAGGAGAACTGTACAAAACGACAATCAGAGGGGAGAAGGAGAACTGTACAAAACGACAATCAGAGGGGAGAAGGAGAACTGTACAAAACGACAATCAGAGGGGAGAAGGAGAACTGTACAAAACGACAATCAGAGGGGAGAAGGAGAACATTCGTTTGTGATCCTCTAGTTGTTCATTTGGTTCAGTCCCATAATGTTGTTACCTGGAGGCTGTGTGGGGTTGAAGCCAGCGGGCAGGAAGAGAGGGGGTCCACCGGGGGTGAGGGAGGGGGGAGGGCCAGGGAATCCAGAGGGACCACCCATGGACCCTATTGGCTGGACTGGAGGCACCTGGAGACAAACACAAAAATATCAACAACAGTTTTTTTTAACTGCCTTTGGAAGCAACGTCGTCACAATAACTGTTAGGCGGAAGCTTATTGAAATGGGTTTCTATGGCCACACAAAAGTCTCAGATCACCATGTGCAACGCCAAGCGCCAGCTGGAACGGTGTAAAGCTCGCCGCCATTGGACTCTGGAGAAGTGGAAACGCTTCACCATGATTTTGGAATTAAATGTTCGACAAGCAGGTGTTTAAAATGTTTAAAATTTTATTTAACCTTTATTAACTAGACAAGTTCATTAAGAACAATTTCTTATTTACAATGACGGCATTCCCCGGGCCAAACCCTGACGACGCTGGGCCAATTGTGTGCCACTGTGCCCAGGTTACTAACATTAAAAAAAGTACATGAATCCATATACAGCCAAATAATAATTCATAATAGATCAATTATTTCTCATAATAGTAGAAACATGTCATTAATCACCCATGTACTGGTTCATAATAATGGACTATTCCGCCCCGACAGCGATGGACTATTCCGCCCCCCGAGCGATGGACTATTCCGCCCCCCGACAGCGATGGACTATTCCGCCCCCGACAGCGATGGACTATTCCGACAGCGATGGACTATTCCGGACAGCGATGGACTATTCCGCCCCCCCGACAGCGATGGACTATTCCGCCCCCGACAGCGATGGACTATTCCCCCCCGACAGCGATGGACTATTCCTATTCCCCCCCGACAGCGATGGACTATTCAAAACGCCCCCGATGGACTATTCCGCCCCCGACAGGATGGACTATTCCGCCCCCCGACAGCGATGGACTATTCCGACAGCGATGGACTATTCCGCCCCCCCAGCGATGGACATTCCGCCCCGACAGCGATGGACTATTCCGCCCCCCCCGACAGCGATGGACTATTCCCCCCGACAGCGATGGACTATTCCGCCCCCGACAGCGATGGACTATTCCGCCCCCCTACAGCGATGGACTATTCCGCCCCCGACAGCGATGGACTATTCCCGCCCCCGACAGCGATGGACTATTCCGCCCCCCCCGACAGCGATGGACTATTCCGCCCCCCGACAGCGATGGACTATTCCGCCCCCGACAGCGATGGACTATTCCGCCCCGACAGCGATGGACTTTCCCCCCACAGCGATGGACTATTCCCCCCCACAGCGATGGACTATTCCCCCCACAGCGATGGACTATTCCGCCCCTCCCCCCCGACAGTGATGGACTATTCCGCCCCCGACAGCGATGGACTATGAGCAACCAGGTGCCGTCGGGAAGTATTCAGACCACTTGACTCCATCCACATTGTCTTAGGTTACAGCCTTATTCATCAATCTAAACACAATACCTCAATGACAAAGTCAAAACAGGTTTTTAGAAATTTTTGCAAAAATAAAAAAAACAGAAATACTTTTATTTATATAAGTATTCAGACCCTTTGCTACGAGACTCAAAATTGAGCTCAGGTGCATCCTGTTTCCATTGATCATCCTTGAGATGTTTCTACAACTTGTAGTCCACCTGTGGTAAATCCAATTGATTGGACATGATTTGGAAAGGCACACACCTGTCTATATAAGGTCCCACATTAAAACGTTTATTTTAAATTTTTAATGCAGGTGCAAGCTGTCCATGGGACATTAAAGCTTAGCAATAACACATTGGGATATCAATAAACATCTGGTTGTTTTTGAGTGGGTGAACAAAAAAAGGTTGAAATCTCATTGATCCACGGCAACTACTCGGCATCTGACCGTCAGGCGCTACAGAGGGTAGTACGTACAGTGTACAGCCCAGTAAAATCACTGGGGCCAAGCTTCCTGTCATCCAGGACCTCTATACTAGGCGGAGTCAGAGGAAGACCCAAAGAATTGTCAAAGACTCCAGCCACCCGAGTCATAGACTGTTCTCTCTGCTACCGCACGGCAAGCGGTACCGGAGCGCCAAGTCTAGGTCCAAAAGGCTCCTTAACAGCTTCTACCCCCCAAGCCATAAGACTGCTGAACAGTTAATCAAATCGCCACACGGCCTATTTACATTGACCCCCCTCCTTTCTGTTTTTACACTGCTGCTACTCATAGTTTATCTATGCCTAGTAGCCTAGTGGTCAGAGCGTTGGACTTGTCACTAAAAGGTTGCAAGATCGAATCCCCGAGCTGACAAGGTACAAATCTGTTGTTCTGCCCCTGAACAGGCAGTTAACCCACTGTTCCTAGACCAGTTAACCCACTGTTCCTAGGCTGTCATTGAAAATAAGAATTTGTTCTTAACTGACTTGTCTAGTTAAATAAAGGTTTAAAAAAATTGTCACTTTACCCCTACCTACATGTACAAATTACCTTGACTAGCCTGTATACCCTGTTATTTTGTGTTTGTTTTTATTACATTTATTTAAAAAAAATCTTAACTCTGTTTCTTGAACTGCATTGATGGTTATAAAGGGCTTGTAAGTAAACATTTCACTGTGAGGTCTACTACACCTGTTGTATTCAGCATTTCACTGTGAGGTCTACTACACCTGTTGTATTCAGCATTTCACTGTGATGTCTACTACACCTGTTGTATTCAGCATTTCACTGTAAGGTCTACTACACCTGTTGTATTCAGCATTTCACTGAGGTCTACTACACCTGTTGTATTCAGCATTTCACTGTGAGGTCTACTACACCTGTTGTATTCAGCATTTCACTGTGAGGTCTACTACACCTGTTGTATTCAGCATTTCACTGTGAGGTCTACTAGACCTGTTGTATTCAGCATTTCACTGTGAGGTCTAAATATTACCCACATTTCCACGCTGAAATGACATGGTGCCCAGTGGGATGGTACTGCGGGGACTAAAACTGGCATCTGGACGGCTGTTGGTGTCACATCCTAGACACACTCACCTACCGCTGTGCCCTTGCACTTAAAGCCCAAAATGTACTCCTGGTCTGATCCTTTGCCCCTGACAAATGTGTGTATTTGCTTGTTGTCTGGTCGGCGGATTATGAGATAAGAGCAGAATATCACTTTCTGTTGTTAAAAAAAACAACAAACAAATCAAAGTGCTTTAGGTCTCAGTTTATTACTGACCATAGAGATCAGTGCATTATCTAACCATACAAGACAAATAAAAGTTGTATTGTATTCAGTTCCCGCGTTATGACTGATGTCACACATCACCACCCGGAGCTGTTACTGAACTCAGAACAACCCACAATCCTCAGTGCTTTAGGTCTCAGTTTATTACTGACCATAGAGATCAGTGCATTATCTAACCATACACTCTTTACAGGTGAGGATGACGTTTATAGTCATCGCCTGACTAACATTGAAACAACACACTCCAGTATAATTCCTAATTTACACCAGTTGGGAGCTCAAAGAAAATCAGTAAAAAACAAACTTAATTTTTTTATTTATTGCCACTGTCACTACTGACAATAACACTCATCTTCTTGGTAGTGAGCGTGTTTAATTTTACATTGAACTAGGCAAGAACAGTGGGGTTAACTGGTCTAGGAACAGTGGAACAGTGGGTTAACTGGTCTAGGAACAGGTTAACTGCCTGTTCAGGGGCAGAACGACAGAATTTTACCTTGTTGGCTCGGGGATTCGATCCATCAACCTGTTGGCTCGGGGATTCGATCCATCAACCTTTTGGTTACTAGTCCAACGCTCTAAACCACGAGGCTGCCCGCCGCCCCTCTAAACCACGAGGCTGCCCGCCGCCCCTCTAAACCACGAGGCTGCCCGCCGCCCCTCTAAACCACGAGGCTGCCCGCCGCCCCTCTAAACCACGAGGCTGCCCGCCGCCCCTCTAAACCACGAGGCTGCCCGCCGCCCCTCTAAACCACGAGGCTGCCCGCCGCCCCTCTAAACCACGAGGCTGCCCGCCGCCCCTCTAAACCACGAGGCTGCCCGCCGCCCCTCTAAACCACGAGGCTGCCCGCCGCCCCTCTAAACCACGAGGCTGCCCGCCGCCCCTCTAAACCACGAGGCTGCCCGCCGCCCCCTCTAAACCACGAGGCTGCCCGCCGCCCCTCTAAACCACGAGGCTGCCCGCCGCCCCTCTAAACCACGAGGCTGCCCGCCGCCCTAAACCACTAAACCACGAGGCTGCCCGCCGCCCCTCTAAACCACGAGGCTGCCCGCCGCCCCCTCTAAACCACTAGGCTGCCCGCCGCCCCTCTAAACCACGAGGCTGCCCGCCGCCCCTCTAAACCACGAGGCTGCCCGCCGCCCCTCTAACCACTAGGCTGCCCGCCGCCCCTCTAACCACGAGGCTGCCCGCCGCCCCTCTAAACTGCCCGACGCCCTCTAACCACTAGGCTGCCCGACGCCCTCTAACCACTAGGCTGCCCGCCGCCCCTCTAAACTAGGCCACGAGGCTGCCCGCCGCCCCTCTAAACCACGAGGCTGCCCGCCGCCCCTCTAAACCACGAGGCTGCCCGACGCCCCTCTAACCGCCCCGACGCCCTCTAAACCACGAGGCTGCCCGCCGCTGCCCCCTCTAAACCACGAGGCTGCCCGCCGCCCCTCTAAACCACGAGGCTGCCCGCCGCCCCTCTAAACCACGAGGCTGCCCGGCGCCCCTCTAAACCACGAGGCTGCCCGACGCCCCTCTAAACCACGAGGCTACCCGACGCCCCTCTAAACCACTAGGCTACCCGACGCCCCTCTAACCACTAGGCTACCTGACGCCTCTCTAAACCACTAGGCTACCTGACGCCTCTCTAACCACTAGGCTACCCGACGCCTCTCTAACCACTAGGCTACCCGACGCCTCTCTAACCACTAGGCTACCTACGTGATTCAGAGGGGCAAATTAGCTAAAATTACCCAGTGTGTCAGTGCACTGCAATAAGCAATGGTGTGCATTGAGAAACATTCACTGTAGACAGTGACGGAAGACAACTAAGACTGCTGTAACAATATATTTGTGGCAGTCTGGCAGAGGCACCAAGGGATGACCCGATGAAATCACCAGATAGAATAAGGCTTCACTGTTTCAGTTGTAATCAGTTGTATTCTCCCATCAAGAGGTTTTTTCCCCTCACTAGGGTGTGAGACAAGAGACGCAAAATGATTGACTGATTAAATGTAAAAAAAAATATATATATAATAAAGTTATTTGTGGCAGTCTGGAAGGCACCAAGTGGCCATTGGCAGGGATCGACCAGAGAAAATAGAGCTTCCCGGTTTGCTGTAATTCTTCCATCAGAGGCTTTGCTCACTAGGGTGTGCTGCAGCTCCATAACGATGATGACAGACCCTTCGCTCGTGTCATTTTGTCATCACTGCAGTGCAGGGGTGTTAATGAACTCATCCCCCTTGAGTTTCATCCAGCCCTGCCGGTTCTCCCTGGCGCCTACTTGATCAATGAATGTTACTGATTGGTTGGAGTGTCCACACCCGATGGCTTCTCACACTACTGAACCGAGCCGAGCCAAACCAAGTTGTACTCAGCTGGCCTGAGTATCAGAGTCAGCTGTTTGGTTCCAGCAGGTACGACAGCGTGAAAAGGGAACGGGTTTCCACAAGTAGGAAAATCAGTCCTTAGTTACACGGTAAGGACAAAAATGAGTTCGGCTGGAAGGATGGAAGCAGTCCGGACCATAGGTTCTGACAGGTGGACTCATAGGTGGACTAGACATACCTCATGCATTTTTCGTCTTCTTCTCCTCCAAAAACATATACAATGAGAGAGTTTGTATTATAGTGGTATCATACTTGTGGTGTTTTTATACTTAATACTTATTTTCCACCATAATTTGCAAATAAATTCATAAAAAAATCCTACAATGTGATTTTCTTTTCTCTCATTTTGTCTTTCATAGTTGAAGTGTACCTATGATGAAAATTACAGGCCTCATCTTTTTAAGTGGGAGAACTTGCACAATTGGTGGCTGACTAAATACTTTTTTGCCCCACTGTCTAATACGTTCATGTATTTGTACATGAAGTATGCCGTATATATGTTTAACATTGTACAGTTGAAGTCATAAGTTTACATACACTTAGGTTGGAGTCATTAAAACTCGTTTTTCAACCACTCCACAAATTTGTTGTTAATTAACAAACTATAATTTTGCCAAGTCGGTTAGGACATCTACTTTGTGCATGACACAAGTCATTTTTCCAAAAATTGTTTACAGCCAGATTATTTCACTTATAATTCACAATTCCAGTGCGTCTGAAGTTTACATACGCTAAATTGACTGTCTTTAAACAGCTTGGAAAATTCCAGAAAATGATAGGCTAATTGACATTATTTGAGTCAATTGGAGGTGTACCTGTGGATGTATTTCAAGGCCTACCTTCCAACTCAGTGCCTCTGACATCATGGGAAAATCAAAAGAAATCAGCCAAGACCTCAGAATAAAATTGTAGACCTCCACAAGTCTGATTCATCCTTGGGAGCAATTTCCAAACGCCTGAAGGTACCACGTTCATCTGTACAAACAATAGTATGCAAATATAATCACCATGGGATCACACAGCCGTCATACCGCTCAGGAAGGAAACGCGTTCTGTCTCTTAGAGATGAACGTACTTTGGTGCGAAACGTGCAAATCAATCCCAAAACAACAGAAAAGGACCTTGTGAAGATGCTGGAGGAAACAGGTACAAAAGTATCTATATCCACAGTAGAGTCCCATATCAACGTAACCTGAAAGGCCGCTCAGCAAGGAAGAGGCCACTGCTCCAAAACCTCCATAAAAAAGCCAGACTATGGTTTGCAAATGCACATGGGGACAAAGATCGTACTTTTTGGAGAAATGTCCTCTGGTCTGAAGAAACGAAAATAGAACTGTTTGGCCATAATGACCATCGTTATGTTTGGAGGAAAAAGGGGGAGGCTTGCAAGTCGAAGAACACCATCCCAACCGTGAAGCTCGGGGGTGGCAGCATCATGTTGTGGGGGTGCTTTGCTACAGGAGGGACTGGTGCACTTCACAAAATAGATGGCATCATGAGGATGGAAAATTATGTGGACATACTGAAGCAACATCTCAAGACATCAGTCAGGAGGTTAAAGCTTGGTCGCAAATGGGTCTTCCAAATGGACAATGACCCCAAGCTTGCTTCCAAAGTTGTGGCAAAATGGCTTAAGGACAACAAAGTCAAGGAATTGGAGTGGCCATCACAAAGCCCTGACCTAAATCCTATAGAACATTTCTGGGCAGAACTGAAAAAGATTGTACAAACAAGGAGGCCTACAAACCTGACTCAGTTACACCAGCTCTGTCAGGAGGAATGGGCCTGCTACCAAATACTAATTGAGTGTATGTAAACTTCTGACCCACTGGGGAATGTGATGAAAGAAATAAAAGCTGAAATAATTCTCTCTACTATTATTCTGACATTTCACTTTCTTAAAATAAAGTGGTGATCATAACTGACCTAAAACAGGGAATTTATACTTGTGAAAAACTGAGTTTAAATGTATTTGGCAAAAGTGTATGTAAACTTCTGACTTCAACTGTATATATATTATATATATATATATATATATATATATTATGTTCAAGTTGTTGGCTCCAGTTGAAAAGCAGGTATGGTTAACGTTGGAGTCGGTAATTATGTTTCATAGTAGGCAACATGAGTCCAAAAGACTGGACTGGTAACTGGTCGACACTGCCCTACCAAGCAAAAGAGCATTTGGTTGAAAATGAATTGACATTTTTTTATACATTAAATACATGCTTTATCATGTGGACAAATACCCTGCCTCCATAGTGTTGAGGTGAAAATGAGCGGGGGGGAGGGGTCAAAAAGTTAAAGCGACAACAAGCAGTGTCTACGGTTTACCTTGTTGTCACTGACCTATGACCTGCAGTGTCTAGTTCACCTTGTTGTCACTGACCTATGACCTGCAGTGTCTAGTTTACCTTGTTGTCACTGACCTATGGCCTGCAGTGTCTAGTTTACCTTGTCACTGACCTATGACCTGCAGTGTCTAGTTTACCTTGGTGTCACTGACCTATGACCTGCAGTGTCTAGTTTACCTTGGTGTCACTGAGCTATGACCTGCAGTGTCTAGTTTACCTTGTTGTCACTGACCTATGACCTGCAGTGTCTAGTTCACCTTGTTGTCACTGACCTATGGCCTGCAGTGTCTAGTTTACCTTGTTGTCACTGACCTATGACCTGCAGTGTCTAGTTTACCTTGGTGTCACTGACCTATGACCTGCAGTGTCTAGTTTTCCTTGGTGTCACTGAGCTTGGACCTGCAGTGTCTAGTTTACCTTGGTGTCACTGACCTATGACCTACAGTGTCTAGTTTACCTTGGTGTCACTGACCTATGACCTACAGTGTCTAGTTTACCTTGGTGTCACTGACCTATGGCATGCAGTGTCTAGTTTACCTTGTTGTCACTGACCTTGGACCTGCAGTGTCTAGTTTACCTTGGTGTCACTGACCTATGACCTACAGTGTCTAGTTTACCTTGGTGTCACTGACCTATGACCTACAGTGTCTAGTTTACCTTGGTGTCACTGACCTATGACCTGCAGTGTCTACGGTTTGCTTTGGTATTATTTATTGTTCTTTGCTGATGCAAGTATCAAACTATGACCCTAACAGCCACATACAAATAAATACATTAAAACAAGTTTGGAAATGTATTCCAGTGGGCGTGCCAAGCAAGAAGGCATTAACTGCCGTTTAGGGTCAAAGGTTATGTCAGAGGTCAGGGTCAATATGAATAAAAGACAGATTACCACATCTCCAATGATTGTCGACAATTCATTTTTCTCAGTTTAACTCTATGAGCAGTTTGCTTGGTAAGGCAGTATGACCGTCTTACAATCCTGGGTGGGGGACGCTCAGGTGTGGACATGTTTGTCTCAGACCAGCACTAACACACCTGAATCACGGGCTTAAATGAATCAGCTGCATTAGTGCTGGGTTTATTTGAATCAAGTGGGTTAATCATGCTGAACCGTAACAGAAATATGCAGTCCTGTGGGTCCATTGGACCAGGTTGAGAAACACTATTGTACAGGGGTCATATTTAGAAGTTGCGTTACTTTTTTTTGTTCTATACAAACGATATCTGAAAGTAACAAAATAATATCCTGTTCGATCATAAATTCACACAAAATGTGTACATTTGTATCAAATAAAGAATGATTCATAAACAAATGATTCATAAATATACATTTTAAAAAAAAGAAGGCATCTCTCATTACTCACGGTACTTGTTCCGAGTTCTCTTCAGTTTTCTATAAATTGTGTACACATCTAGTCACGTTTGGAAGGAATAATGTTGCTTCACAATTACATTGTTTACAAACAAGCGGACTGTGTATTTTGGGTTCTGATGGAGTGTGACAGTGGAACTAAACTCACGAGGCATTAAAACGTTATATTTTTCAAGAATCAATGGGTTTCACAGATGTCCACAGTGGGTTAACTGCCTTGTTAAGGGGCAGAACGACAGATTTGTACGTTGTCAGCTCGGGGGTTTGAACTTGCAACCTTCCGGTTACCAGTCCAACGCTCTAACCACTAGACTACCCTACTACTAATTACCGCTCTTCATTAATAAAAGACAACTGATTAACAGGGCTGGGTAAAGTCCTCCAACTCTGTAGTCAAGTGAATGTACCGCTTGTAAAATCATTTACTTTACTCCAGTAGGAACCGAAGTAGACAAAACAAGAGTAAAGAACTATTCACAGAAAACATTGGGTAGACTAAAAATGCTTAATTTTCTCTGACATGTCACATCGCATCCCTTTCGCTACCAATGATGTATATACATCCTGGACTGCTGATGCTCGGATGAATTCAGAGAAGACTGGGACATCAAGTAAACTGGGACAGCTTAATCCTGACCCCTCCTGTCTCAGCCTCCAGTATTTATGCTGCAGTAGTTTGTGTGTCGGGGGGCTAGGGTCAGTTTGTTATATCTGGAGTACTTCTCCTGTCCTATTCGGTGTCCTGTGTGAATTTAAGTCTCTAATTCTCTCTTTCTTTCTCTCTCTCTCGGAGGACCTGAGCCCTAGGACAATGCCTCAGGACTACCTGACATGATGCTGTCCCCAGACTCCTTGCTGTCCCCAGTCCACCTGGCCGTGCTGCTGCTCCAGTTTCAACTGTTCTGCCTTATTATTATTGGACCATGCTGGTCATTTATGAACATTTGAACATCTTGGCCATGTTCTGTTATAATCTCCACCCGGCACAGCCAGAAGAGGACTGGCCACCCCACATAGCCTGGTTCCTCTCTAGGTTTCTTCCTAGGTTTTTCCTAGCCACCGTGCTTCTACACCTGCATTGCTTGCTGTTTGCGGTTTTAGGCTGGGTTTCTGTATAGCACTTTGAGATATCAGCTGATGTACGAAGGGCTATATAAATAAATTTGAATTGAATTGTTTACTTCGTGGTCTGAAAATAGCCCAAAATCAAAACTATTGTTACTAAGAGAATCAACACGATCCAAACTAAATCACTTCATTGGTGTGACATCAGAGGGAGGCAGAGCAAACTTCAAAAACAGGAAACTCACCCAGAGTAGCACACTACGATCAGTGATATAAAAATCAAAAACAGAAAAAAACCATCTGTTTATAAAACGGTCAAATCATGCACCGTTCCAAATTGTGATGTAAATGTGAATAATATGTACTGGTGCGTGAAAATACATTTTAAAAAGGCGACAATATTATGCGTCTTGATATTTTTTTTAACCTTTACCAAGGTAGTACTAACACAACTGATAGCTAGCTAAAGCGGGACAGGCGTGGAGGTGGCTAAAGCGGGACAGGCGTGGAGGTGGCTAAAGCGGGACAGGCGTGGAGGTGGCTAAAGCGGGACAGGCGTGGAGGTGGCTAAAGCGGGACAGGCGTGGAGGTGGCTAAAGCGGGACAGGCGTGGAGGTGGCTAAAGCGGGACAGGCGTGGAGGTGGCTAAAGCGGGACAGGCGTGGAGGTGGCTAAAGCGGGACAGGCGTGGAGGTGGCTAAAGCGGGACAGGCGTGGAGGTGGCTAAAGCGGGACAGGCGTGGAGGTGGCTAAAGCGGGACAGGCGTGGAGGTGGCTAAAGCGGGACAGGCGTGGAGGTGGCTAAAGCGGGACAGGCGTAGAGGTGGCTAAAGCGGGACAGGCGTAGAGGTGGCTAAAGTGGGACAGGCGTAGAGGTGGCTAAAGTGGGACAGGCGTAGAGGTGGCTAAAGTGGGACAGGTGTAGAGGTGGCTAAAGTGGGACAGGCGTGGAGGTGGCTAAAGTGGGACAGGTGTAAAGGTGGCTAAAGTGGGACAGGCAAAATGGGAGAGGTGGCTAAAGTGGGACAGGTGTGGAGGTAGCTAAAGTGGGACAGTGTGGAGGTAGCTAAAGCAGTGTGGAGGTAGCTAAAGTAGGACAGTGTGGAGGTAGCTAAAGTGGGACAGGCGTGTATAGCTAAACTGGGACAGGTGTAGAGTAGCTAAAATGGGACAGGCGTGGAAGTAGCTAAACTGGGACAGGTGTGGAGGTAGCTAAAGTGGGACAGGTGTTGAGATAGCTAAAGTGGGACAGGCGTGGAGGTAGCTAAAGTGGGACAGGTGGAAGGTAGCTAAAGTGGGACAGGTGTGTAGGTAGCTAAACTGGGACAGGTGTAGAGTAGCTAAACTGGGACAGGCGTGTAGGTAGCTAAACTGGGACAGGTGTGGAGGTAGCTAAAGTGGGACAGGTGTTGAGATAGCTAAAGTGGGACAGGCGTGGAGGTAGCTAAACTGGGACAGGCGTGGAGGTAGCTAAAGGAGGAAAGAGAACCAGTCTACATTAGGGACTCATGTACGGAGGTTAGGCATTGCTGTGGTTTCTTGTTCTGACATTTTTTTTTATTGTAATACTGTTATTAGTACTGTTATTTGAGTGAATTCAGAAAAAGCGTGGCACTTCGCATTTCCGTCTCCTGTGACCTCTTCAGACTTCCGTCATGTTATCCTCAGATGTTTCCTAATCACACAAAATTTAATTGTGTTTTCGGTACAATTAGGACTGTAATAATGGTGTCCCATTTTATCTAACCTGCTGTCCCAGTCTACTGAATATGGTTTTGACCCATGGTGTACGTAAAATGGGTGTGTCATGTCACCTGTGAAAATTAATAATATATTTTGTGATTAGGGAACATCTTGAGGATTTTTTTAGAAATGTATCATCATGCGTTGAGCTAATATGTTGGATAGATGTCGAAAGAGGTTGCAGGAGACATGAAATGAAAAAAAGTGTTTCACTTATTCCAAATTCACATTATATAATTGGCCAATGGCAGGATTTGAAGCCTTCAGTCGGCCATTTTGGCATTCCCCAGTCGGAACAGTCCTCCATAGAAATGAATGGCATTCTACAGTATTTCAATTAAAATGTTTCAAGGACAGAAGTATATAGTAACAAAAGTACCATGTATAGTTTAAAATAAAATGTTTAGATATTTTTTCATTTTTGTTTAGCTCATATATTTTGACGTATGCATTAAGGTGTCTGTAATATAATAAAACTTGACCAAAACACATGTAGACATTAATTAAATAAATGCATTTCTGTAAAACATTTTACAATGGTGGGTGGGGTGGGGAGTGCCTCGAGGCACTGTGGCTTCAAAACAGCACCCCCTATCAGTCATTCAGTGTATATACACATCATTGGTTGCTACCAATGGTGAAAAAGAAAAGCCTAGATTGCAGTTGCTGTGTATTGACCATTGAGAGGTTTTGAAGCCGCCGATTGGCCATTTTGGTACTCCCCGGTAGGAAACAGTCCTCCGTAGTAATGAATGGAATTCTACACTCTTTCAATGAAATGGGAAAAAGGACAACATTACATGCATTTAAGTATTTTTGATGTTTCAGTGGGGACAGTAACATTAGTACTCACTATAATAAATACTTTATTTTTTATAATTGTATGTGAAGTAAACAAAGTACGCATTACTATAATAAAAGTGACAAAAAAATGTAGACATTAATACATGCATTTCTATAGTTTACAATGTTTTTTTTTTTTTTACATTGGAGTACCAAGATGGCTGCACAGTGGCTTCAATACAGGGCTCCCTGTCAGTCACCTAGGGTTTATAAACATCATTGGTTGCTACCAAAGGAGTAGGAAAAAAGCTTGTCCCTGAACTCTAATCCAAGATCAGTTTCACTTTTTTTTTTGCCCCCCAATTGTAAGGGTTAAATTGGAGAAGAGGATCTGTGATAATTAGGAACACCCCCCTCCCCCTGTATTTCAGTAGACATGCTTTCCTATAGCTACACCATACAAACTGAGGATTATGATCCAAAAGAGTGCAATGCAACTAATACAAGCTTATAACCATAAATAGTTCACCATGGTGTGAAAACAGGCTCAGACTAGAACAAAATCACATTCTCCCTACTGCTTTCTTATGAGTGGAAATGGAGGACATCCCCCCCCCAAAAAAATCTAGTAAGATTCTGTACAAAACAATCCAATAGGATGTCACCTAGTCATGTACAAGCTATAAACAGTAATGTTTCGGTGCTCAATATAGTATTTATATGCGTTTGCATAACGTACACTTATGATCAGATGAAACTGAACAAACTAATTCCTACATAACCACACAGCCATCCATCAGGCCACTGCAGGTTAGGTATTGGGTAGAGGGAGGGAGGGGGCGGGGTCTATCCTTACCCAGGTCTCAGATTCCCCCGGCAGAAGATCCCGCGGTGGAGCTCCACCGTGGGGCCCACAGGCGGTTTCCCTCCTTCGTTCCTGCTAGACCCACAGCACTAACGCCAGTGTCCTCGCTTCTCCCACCCCACAGTGGCCAACAGTCTTTTTGTTGTTGTTTTTCTGCCCATTAAAACATAACTGAACCTACAACATGACATGAGAACATTATTGTCTGTTTCCTTACTGTTGAATAAAAATGTTTTAATGAATAAATTATATTTAGGAATTTTTCACTGCAACTACAGAAAGTTCGTAACCTAATCAAAAGAGTTTGATGTGGCCTGAATAACACAGGGCTCGTGTCAGACCGTGATCAATGGCAATTTCATACATTGTGATCAGCTGGGAGTTCTGGACATCGGCAAAACATTGTTTCAGCTCACCTCACGTCTTTGGCCCACCTCATGTCAGCCCTACACGGACGAGCACTGGAATATTGTAAAGCAGTAAAGATATTATCTGCTATCGCAAGGAACAACATAATGCACTAACTGTTCCTTGGACGCCAATTTCAGTTCCTTTGTTGCAACTTGAATTGTGATGAAGATTAAATTAAGAGCAACTGTGGCTCGTTCAGTTGTTCCTGGGACTTGACCCCCCCCCCCAAAAAAAATATCATGACAGCAATCCGGTAGATTTCCAAAATGGGAGTGGGAGCATCACCTTTACCTGTCAGCCATTGGGAGGTTCCTCAGGACAGTCCCAGCGAGGGAGGGACCTCCGATGTCCACGTCCAGAAACACTCACCTTTTAGTGAGGCCTCGTGAGACTGACGACGACTGACAATGTGTTCAGTTGGTGCCCACAAATTTAGGAACTACATTATTAAAAAAATAAAAAATGAAGAATGCCCGTGCTGGTGTCTTTGTGAAAGCTGTTGAGAGCTAACAGCATCTTCAGGGTTCACCTCATTCACCTACCTGGGTGATAACCTCAAGTTAGTTTGGTTGACTAAAACAAGTTGCCATAGAAGACTAGTTTGAGGAGCGTGAAGAGTCAGTTTCACGGTGGAGTGGGTTTCAGGGTTAGACTGTATGGTCATGATACTGAACTAGGAGATATGAAGTATTTGAAAATGTATAAGGTAGTGAGCAGAAAACCTTTGTTAAGCAACATTATGAAGAATACACATCTAGCAACTATTGTTTTTTTGTGTTATAGCTTTTAATTAAAATTATGTTTTAGGCAGGTTTGACAACTTATTTTTACCGATATATGCTGTTGATGAAATATTGCAGTTAATTCCTACCTTTTCCTGAAAATGGTTCATACAACGAAGAGGACATTTAGACGATGTGATCATCTTCTCTTCATTCATCCCTTCTAAAAGTCACAACCCTGGTTCTGAAGCAGGGCCTACAAATTAAAAACACCTGCCCAACGCAGGTAGAATTTGGTGTTGGCGGGTAATGGCGGCAGCATGCTTCAGTTCGTCTGGTGCAGGGTATACATTTCCTCCTAATAAGTCAGAATTAAATCAAAGATAATTTAAGAAGTCTGTCATTAAAAAGTGACGTCCCCCCCCGAGATCTTAGTCACGCAATTTCACTTCTAAAAAGATGTTTGGTGCGGTATTTATCACCCCAAAAAATGCACATGAAACTAGTCTCTCACAGCATGGCGAAAAGTTTAGACTCCCTACTGTTGACCAATCACAGATGAAGTGGTGTTGACCAATCACAGATGAAGTGGTGTTGACCAATCACAGATGAAGTGGTGTTGACCAATCACAGATGAAGTGGTGTTGACCAATCACAGATGAAGTGGTGTTGACCAATCACAGATGAAGTGGTGTTGACCAATCACAGATGAAGTGGTGTTGACCAATCACAGATGAAGTGGTGTTGACCAATCACAGATGAAGTGGTGTTGACCAATCACAGATGAAGTGGTGTTGACCAATCACAGATGAAGTGGTGTTGACCAATCACAGATGAAGTGGTGTTGACCAATCACAGATGAAGTGGTGTTGACTTCGGCTTGCCTCAAGAAAAATGTGCCCGAAGAGCCGGGGAGAAAAACCTTACCAAAGTCCAAAACGGCATAATATATGCACAAATTCTTCCAAACGGTTTCGGCTGGGAAGAATGATAACGTCTTATGAATGTCTAATTCACCAGACATGTGGGCGGGTGGTCACATACAGGGCTCTAACGGTGCAGGCATTTCATACAAATAGTCAAAAGTCAAATATGGCTACGTGCAAAGTAGTGATTTATAGCAGAATAAATGCTGCAGTAGCTGTTTCCAAAGTATTTCTGCAATTTTGTTTGATACATCTGGTAATGCACAAAGAAATAGGAATCCTAACGTTATAGCTAACCGACCTCGCACAGCAACACTTCCTGCTGGAGGGAACAGGGTTGGAGAGCCCTGTCCTAGGCAATAGATCGCAAAGCTAGGCATCCTCGCAAAACTTTTTCAATATCTCAAGTGCTTGTTGTTTTTAACCTCACTAGGGTAGGGGGCACTATTTTCACCTCCGGATGAAAAGCATGCCCAAAGTAAACTGCCTGTTACTCATGCCCAGAAGCTAGGATATGCATATAATTGGTATATTTGGATAGAAAACAATAATGTCAGAGTATAACAGAACTGATATGGCAGGCGACAAACTGAGAAAATCCATCCAGGAGGTGGGATTGTTTTATATGTTTGTAGTTTTCCACTGACTACAGTATCTCATGACTTAGGACTCAGATTTCACTTCCTATGGCTTCCACTAGGTGTCAACAGTCTTTAGAAATTGTTTCAGGCTTGTATTCTGAAAAATGAGAGGGTAAGACATCTCTGAGTGAGTGGATAGTGGAAAGTCCCCAAACCTGTTTACTGCGCACGACCGAGAGCTCGCCTTCCTTGTACGGTTGAAATATTGATTATTATGACTAAAAAAAAACCTGAGGATTGATTATAAACATCGTTTGACATGTTTCTACGAACCTTACTGATAATTTTGGGATTTTTCGTCTACCTGTTGTGACCGCCTTGGAGCCATTGGATTACTGAACAAAAAGCGCCAACAAAACTGAAGTTTTTGGATATAAAGAGGGACTTTATCGAACATTTATTGGGTAACTGGGAGTCTTGAGTGCAACCATATGAAGATCATCAAAGGTAAGTGATTAATTTTAGCGCTATTTCTGACTTTTGTTACTCCTCTACTTGACTGGTTACTGTTTGTAAATGTTTTGTGTGCTGGGCGCTGTCCTCAGATAAATCACATGGTTTGTTTTCGCTGTAAAGCCTTTTTGAAATCTGACACAACGGTTGAATTAACAAGAAGTTGATCTTTAAACTGATGTATAACACTTGTATGTTTTATTACTATTTCTGTTTTTGAATTTGGCGCTCTGCAATTTCACCGGATGTTGGCCAGGTGGGACGCTAGCGTCCCACACCCCCTAGAGAGGTTAAGAATGACGCCTACCGTGGATTGCTAAAATAATGATAATGTTCACACTTCATCTATTTAAATATTATGGGGATATCTATACATTTGGCAGACAAGCGCGAGTGTTCAGTGTAGCCTATTATCATATAGACGTGACGTGGAAATAGCTTCACGCCTGCAATAAAAACCTCCAGGCTTCCGTCATGAGTCAATTAAATTAAAAATAATAATCACAGGGGGGCAGTTTAGAAAAAAACTAATCCTGTGTGAATGGTCATCTGGAATAACGCTTGATTGGATAATAACTACATAACCAACGTGTCTAGTAATACCTGTCCAATAGGGCCATATAACATGGAAAATTATAGACGTATCAGTTTAGAGTGCGCCGCATCATCCCATGGGATTGGTCAAGGCTGCACCCAGCAGAAACATCACTAAAACAATTATAGTTCCGACATATCCCCTTTAAACAAAATAGGCCTTTTATAGGCTAAGTTGATGAGCAAATGGACAGCATTACACTCATGCCAGCCCTTCTAGAATGCAGATGGGAGTCTTCCTAGTAGCACTCTGCCATAATGACGATGTGTACGTATCCGTTTCGGCGTGTCCAGCAAGAGTCAACTCCTCGGACTCCAACCACAGGTGTTGGGAGTCGATTCCAAAAATCCTGGAGTCGTGTACCACTAAGGCCCACGTGATTACTTGAGCGACCACCCGTTACCAAGGTAACCTTAAAGGGGCAGCTGAACATTTGACTCATCTGTGACATTTTGTTTTTGAAGACAGCCCACAAAATATTACATTTAATAGAGCAAATCGCTCACATTACTTCTTAATAGTAATAAATTACTTATTTTAGAGAAACTTAAGAAAGCTCACCCATTGTGTTTAGTGTAATTAATGCAGGAAAAATATGTTGTCAGGTAAAAAAAATCTGAGATGACAAAAATGTTGTTTTAGGCCTGAAGACATTCATAGGCCTGTGTTGCGCCACATTTTTCAGGATTATGTGTTCACGCATGTTCATGTGTATGAACTAGGAACACAGTTTCAAGCACAATTGTCCGTACCAGTACAACCCAGATCTACCTTGAGAAACACAAGTCTCTGGTACAACCTATTTACCTGGTAAAATAAAAGGTTAAATCAAATGTATATCCACGATGCACTAACAGCAGCAGTCTGTTTGCTAATGTCTTTTGAATAAATAACATGAAGTCATATTAAGAAAAATGTGCAACTTCTGGGTTGAGTCAAATGTTCAGTTATTTAAATTACATTCATGATTGCGTAGATCATTCTGCCTCGGTCATGATAGTTAGAATATGCTAACTTTGTGGACTTAGTGCACTCTCAGCCTACACGTTCCAGAATGGTGCATTCAGACATGAGGTGAGGGAACTCAGTCCTCTGTTTCTGGATGCCATTCTATTCAAACCAATGTCAGTCAAGGGCCCCCCCTCATGTAAGGCATAGGGACTTTGAACAGGCATAAATAAATAAACAAATAAATGGCTGGATATTGAAGCAAATGCAGGAAGACGGTGAAACATTTAAAACAGAGATAGAAACCCACCAGGTGGTACCAGCAGGAAACTCATATCAGCTTAAAAAAAAAAAGTTTTATTTTAATGCAAAAAAAAAAACAAAAAAAAAACTGTTTTTCATCTGCATCAACGACCAATGTGACCGTCCCAAATATCTTACTATCAGGAAAGTACTTTTCTGATGAGACAAAAGTGAAAAAGACAAGTAAACTAAAGAACAAAGTTGCCTTCCATTTATTGGTGAGAAACAGTGAAACCCTGTAAAAGGCATCATGTAGAGGCAGAAACTGGATCCTTGCATTCAGACTTACTACTGGAGGAAAGCTATACGACAGCCTTTCAATATGGGACCTTAGTTTTTATATAGGCGATGTACTGAGGTGAGTGAATACCTTTCAAATACTAGTTACCCATGATACTACTAAATCATTTTATTTTTTATTGGTCCACTTATTCACAAAGATACTTTGTTGCATTTTGAGGAAACGTGTTTGCATACGAATACTTAAACCTGCAATTTTAATAACAGCTAAAAACAACAAAACAATAAAAACAGACAACCAAGGCACAAAACCTCTGGATGAAAGTCTGCGTCCTATGAGATGGTGAGGTAGAACACACAGAATGGTGTGTTTCATTGGGACCCTGCTGTGTTTCATTGGGACCCTGCTGTCTGTGGTGTGTTTCATTGGGTCCCTGCTGTCTGTGGTGTGTTTCATTGGGTCCCTGCTGTCTGTGGTGTGTTTCATTGGGTCCCTGCTGTCTGTGGTGTGTTTCATTGGGACCCTGCTGTCTGTGGTGTGATTCATTGAGACCCTGCTGTCTGTGGTGCGATTCATTGGGACCCTGCTGTCTGTGGTGTGATTCATTGGGACCCTGCTGTCTGTGGTGTGATTCATTGGGACCCTGCTGTCTGTGGTGCATTTCATTGGGACCCTGCTGTGTGTGGTGCTGTCTGTGGTGTGTTTCATTGGGACCCTTGCTGTCTGTGGTGTGATTCATTGGGACCCTGCTGTCTGTGGTGTGTTTCATTGGGACCCTGCTGTCTGGGACCCTGCTGTCTGTGTGTTTCATTGGGACCCTGCTGTCTGTGGTGTGTTTCATTGGGACCCTGCTGTCTGTGGTGTGTTTCATTGGGACCCTGCTGTCTGTGGTGTGTTTCATTGGGACCCTGCTGTGTTTCATTGGGACCCTGCTGTCTGTGGTGTGTTTCATTGGGTCCCCTGTAGCGGGTGTTACCTGTACGTGGGCGGTGGCAGCTCCCTCGGTTTCCATGGCATCCGCTCCTCCTCCGTTGTTCAGTCCTCCTGGTTTAGTCAGCTCCTTCACGTCATCTCCCCATTCTGAAGAACAGACCAATCAAACAAAAATCAGGGACAATACAGACTTCGGCGACACCAGCAATATACAGATAGATACAGTGGAGAGAACAAGTATTTGATACACTGCCGATTTTGCAGGTTTTCCTACTTACAAAGCATGTAGAGGTCTGTAATTTTGATCATAGGTACACTTCAACTGTGAGAGACGGAATCTAAAACAAAAATGATTTTTATGTAATTAATTAGCATTTTATTGCACGACATAAGTATTTGATCACCTACCAACCAGTAAGAATTCCATCTCTCACAGACCTGTTAGTTTTTATTTAAGAAGCCCTCCTGTTCTCCACTCATTACCTGTATTAACTGCACCTGTTTGAACTCGTTACCTGTATAAAAGATACCTGTCCACACACTCAAACAGACTCCAACCTCTCCACAAAGACCAAGACCAGAAGGCTGTGTAAGGACATCAGGGATAAAATTGTAGACCTGCACAAGGCTTGGATGGGCTTCAGGACAATAGGCAAGCAGCTTGGTGAGAAGGAAACAACTGTTGGCGCAATTATTAGAAAATGGAAGAAGTTCAAGATGACGGTCAATCACCCTCGGTCTGGGGCATCAATGATCATGAGGAAGGTGAGGGATCAGCCCAGAACTACACAGCAGGACCTGGTCAATGACCTGAAGAGAGCTGGGACCACAGTCTCAAAGAAAACCATTAGTAACACACTACGCCGTCATGGATTAAAATCCTGCAGCGCACGCAAGGTCCCCCTGCTCAAGCCAGCTCATGTCCAGGCCCGTCTGAAGTTTGCCAATGACCATCTGGATGATCCAGAGGAGGATGTGGTCTGATGAGACAAAAATAGAGCTTTTTGGTCTAAACTCCACTTGCTTATCTGCAAAGGGGACAGGACGATTATACCGTATTGAGGATGGATGGGGCCATGTATCGCGAGATCTTGGCCAACAACCTCCTTCCTTCAGTAAGAGCATTGAAGATGGGTCGTGGCTGGGTCTTCCAGCATGACAACGACCCGAAACACACAGCCAGGGCAACTAAGGAGTGGCTCCGTAAGAAGCATCTCAAGGTCCTGGAGTGGCCTAGCCATTCTCCAGACCTGAACCCAATAGAAAATCTTTGCAGGGAGCTGAAAGTCCGTATTGCCCAGCGACAGCCCCGAAACCTGAAGGATCTGGAGAAGGTCTGTATGGAGGAGTGGGCCAAAATCCCTGCTGCAGTGTGTGCAAACCTGGTCAAGAACTACAGGAAACGTAATTGCAAACAAAGGTATTACAAATATTAAGTTCTGCTTTTCTGATGTATCAAATACTTATGCCATGCAATAAAATGCAAATGAATTACTTAAAAATCATACAATGTGATTTTCTGGATTTTTCATTTAGATTCCGTCTCTCACAGTTGAAGTGTACCGATGATTTAAAAAATTACAGACCTCTACATGCTTTGTAAGTAGGAAAACCTGCAAAAATCGGCAGTATATCATACATTTTTTCTCCCCACTGTATAACCTAGCTCTGTGTCAAATACTTATACCCAGACCACTTGAGCTAAATAGGAAAAACTGTCGTACTATCCCTTGTTAAAGGACAGGTTATCACCCTAGTCATTCCACATCTAGACAAAGGGTGAATCTCAATTGTCTTCCTTGATTCCTCGCATCCGCTTTCCTCACCGAAGTGAGGAATCAAAGACGACAATTGAGATTCACCCAAAGCGGGACAGTTGTAGAAGACAGAAAATGGCAGTCAGATGTTTACCTGGACAGAGTGTGTCTGCGTCCAGCATGCCTCCCTCCCTGTAGCCCTCCAGCTCCTCTATCTTCACCTTGCTCCAGGGGATGTAGGTGACGCCTCGCTCCACGTCCCAGAACTTCTTATGGGTCGCCTTTATACCCTTGTTCAAGGCCCACGCAATCTACATACAAATACAATATTTTACTTAAACTAAGCATAAAGTGTTTTAAATAACTTTTTATGTGCTGCCGTTTGTGTCGCATGGTATACCAAAACGTTGGTACTTGTTCGATAGGAGAATATGAAAAACTGTTGGGTACTAGAAGTTGTTACTTTCAGTACTTCCGTCAAATGTGTCTCACGTCATATACGGATTGAGAGGGTCGAGTCTGTCTACTCATTTGTCTGAATCTTCTCGGGGGGAGGGGGCAGTAGTATTCCTGCCAGGCTACTTGGCTTCAAGGGGGCAGCAGTATTCTAGCCAGGCTACTTGGCTTCTCAAGGGGGCAGTAGTATTCCTGCCAGGC
Organism: Oncorhynchus tshawytscha; assembly: GCF_018296145.1. NCBI lineage: Eukaryota > Metazoa > Chordata > Actinopteri > Salmoniformes > Salmonidae > Oncorhynchus > Oncorhynchus tshawytscha. Next base: position 56,839,736 of record NC_056442.1, on the reverse strand, counting down.
TACTTGGCTTCTCAAGGGGGCAGTAGTATTCTAGCCAGGCTACCTGGCTTCTCAAGGGGGCAGCAGTATTCCTGCCAGGCTACTTGGCTTCTCAAGGGGGCAGCAGTATTCCTGCCAGGCTACTTGGCTTCTCAAGGGGGCAGCAGTATTCCAGCCAGGCTACCTGGCTTCTCAAGGGGCAGCAGTATTCTAGCCAGGCTACCTGGCTTCTCAAGGGGGCAGCAGTATTCTAGCCAGGCTACCTGGCTTCTCAAGGGGGCAGCAGTAAGCTAGCCAGGCTACCTGGCTTCTCAAGGGGGCAGCAGTATTCTAGCCAGGCTACCTGGCTTCTCAAGGGGCAGCAGTAAGCTAGCCAGGCTACCTGGCTTCTCAAGGGGCAGCAGTATTCTAGCCAGGCTACTTGGCTTCTCAAGGGGCAGCAGTATTCCTGCCAGGCTACTTGGCTTCTCAAGGGGGCAGCAGTATTCCTGCCAGGCTACTTGGCTTCTCAAGGGGGCAGCAGTATTCCAGCCAGGCTACCTGGCTTCTCAAGGGGCAGCAGTATTCTAGCCAGGCTACCTGGCTTCTCAAGGGGCAGCAGTATTCTAGCCAGGCTACCTGGCTTCTCAAGGGGGCAGCAGTATTCTAGCCAGGCTACCTGGCTTCTCAAGGGGGCAGCAGTAAGCTAGCCAGGCTACCTGGCTTCTCAAGGGGGCGGCAGTATTCTAGCCAGGCTACTTGGCTTCTCAAGGGGGCGGTAGTATTCTAGCCAGGCTACTTGGCTTCTCAAGGGGGCAGCAGTATTCTAGCCAGGCTACTTGGCTTCTCAAGGGGGCAGCAGTATTCTAGCCAGGCTACCTGGCTTCTCAAGGGGCAGCAGTATTCTAGCCAGGCTACCTGGCTTCTCAAGGGGGCAGCAGTATTCTAGCCAGGCTACCTGGCTTCTCAAGGGGGCAGCAGTATTCTAGCCAGGCTACCTGGCTTCTCAAGGGGCAGCAGTATTCTAGCCAGGCTACTTGGCTTCTCAAGGGGCAGCAGTATTCCAGCCAGGCTACCTGGCTTCTCAAGGGGGCAGCAGTATTCTAGCCAGGCTACCTGGCTTCTCAAGGGGGCGGCAGTAAGCTTTCTTGGCTTCTCAAGGGGCGGCAGTAAGCTAGCCAGGCTACTTGGCTTCTCAAGGGGCGGTAGTATTCTAGCCAGGCTACCTGGCTTCTCAAGGGGGCTAGCCAGGCTACCTGGCTTCTCAAGGGGGCAGTAGTATTCCTGCCAGGCTACCTGGCTTCTCAAGGGGGCAGCAGTATTCTAGCCAGGCTACCTGGCTTCTCAAGGGGGCAGCAGTATTCTAGCCAGGCTACCTGCTTCTCAAGGGGGCAGCAGTATTCTAGTCAGGCTACCTGGCTTCTCAAGGGGGCGGCAGTAAGCTAGCCAGGCTACCTGGCTTCTCAAGGGGGCAGCAGTAAGCTAGCCAGGCTTCTTGGCTTCTCAAGGGGGCGGCAGTATTCTAGCCAGGCTACTTGGCTTCTCAAGGGGGCGGTAGTATTCTAGCCAGGCTACTTGGCTTTACACATGATATACCTAGTGGTTAGAGCGGAAGGTTGCAAGTTCAAACCCCCGAGCTGACAAGGTACAAATCTATCTTTCTGCCCCTTGAACAAAGCAGTTAACCCACTGTTCCTAGGCCGTCATTGTAAAAATAATAATTTGTTCTTAACTGACTTGTCTAGTTAAATAAAGATAAAATAAATAAATACATTTGCATTGTACCGTTACTCTATGAGCAACTAAATTGAAATTGTTTTTAAGTGACAAGGAACATGACATTCATGTGAGCATCTCTGTCAAACGCTCCCTAAAACACTTCTACGACCTGGCCCGGGTATCCTGGAAGGATATTGACCTCATCCCATCAGTACAGGATGCCTGGATGTTCTTTAAAAAAGTGCTTTCCTCACCATCTTAAAATACAAGAACTAAGTACAGATATAGCCCTTGGTTCACTCCAGACTTGACTGCCCTCGACCAGCACAAAAACATCCTGTGGTGTACTGCACTATCATCAAATAGTCCCCACGATATGCAACTTTTCAGGGAAGTCCAGAACCAATACACACAGGCAGTTAGGAAAGCAAAGGCTAGCTTTTTCAAACAGAAATTTACATCCTGCGGCACTAATTCCAAAAGGTTTTGGGACACTAAAGTCCATGGAGAATAAGAGCACCTCCTCCCAGCTGCCCACTGCACTGAAGATAGGAAACACTGTCACCACCGATAAATCATTTCAATAAGCATTTCTCTACAGCTGGCCATGCTTTCCTCCTGGCTACCCCAACCCCGGCTAACAGCTCCACACCCCCCCGCAGCAACTCGCCCAAGCCTCCCCCGCTTCTCCTTCACCCAAATCCAGACAGCAGATGTCCTGAAAGAGCTGCAAAATCTGAATCCCTACAAAATCAGCTGGGCTAAACAACCTGGACCCTCTCTTCCTAAAATTATCCGTATCATCTGAGATTCCTAAAGATTGGAAAGCTGCCGCGGTCATCCCCCTCTTCAAAGGGGGTGACACTCTTTGTCCAAACTGTTACAAACCTATATCCATCCTGCCCTGCCTCTAGACCCAAACTGCTGTAGACCTATATCCATCCTGCCCTGCCTCTAGACCCAAACTGTTAGACCTATATCCATCCTGACCTGCCCTTCTAAAGTCTTCAAAAGCCAAGTGAACAAAACTGATCACTGACCATTTCAAATCCCGCTGTGCTATCCGGTTTCCGAGCTGGTCACGGGTGCACCTCAGCCACGCTCAAGGTACTAAACAATATCATAACCGCCATAAATAAAAGACAGTACTGTGCAGCCGTCTTCATCAACCTGGCCAAGGCTTTCAACTCTGCCAATCACCGTATTCTTATCAGCAGACTCCTCAGCCTTGGTTTCTCTAATGACTGCCTCGCCTGTTTCACTAACTACTTCTGAGATCGATTTGACACACTGAACTCTGAGGGCCTGTTGTCCGGACCTCTGGCAGTCTCTATGGGGGTGCCACAGGGTTAAATTCTCAGGCCAACTCTTTTCTTTGTATGTATGCATATATATATATATATATATATAAAAATGATGACTCTTGCTGCAGATGATTCTCTGATCCACCTCTACGCAGACGACACCATTCTGTACACATCTGGCCCTTCTTTGGACACTGCGCTAACTAACCTCACAATTAGCTTCAACATACAACACTCCTTCCGTGGCCTCCAACTGCTCTTAAAATGCTAGTAAAACTAAATGAATGCTCTTCAACCAATCGCTGCCCGCACCCGCCCGCCCGACTAGCATCACTACTCTGGACGGTTCCGACTATGTGGATATCCTCACCTATCACTCCAGTGTTAATTTGCTAAATTGTAATTACTTCACTACTATGGCCTATTTATTGCCATAACCTCCATTTGCACACACTGTATATAGATTTTCTATTGTGTTATTGACTGTACGTTTGTTTATTCCATGTGTAACTCTGTTGTTTCTGTCGCACTGCTTTGCTTTATCTTAGCCAGGTTAAATAAAGTTGAAATAAATAATAAACCCAGCAACAACAAAAAAAATTGGTTTGGAGGTGGAGGGTCGATTTGGAGGTGGAGGGTCCGTCATGGTCTGGGGCGGTGTATCACAGCATCATCGGACTGAGCTTGTTGTCATCGAGGTAATCTCAACGCTGTGCGTTACAGGGAAGACATCCTCCTCCCTCATGAAGTACCCTTCCTGCAGGCTCATCCTGACATGACCCTCCAGCATGACAATGCCACCAGCCATACTGCGCGTGATTTCCTGCAAGACAGGAATGCCAGTGTCCTGCCATTTCCAGCAAAGGGACCGGATCTCAATCCCATTGAGCACGTCTGGGACCTGTTGGATCGGAGGGCTAGGGCCATTCCCCCCAGAAATGTCCGGGAACTTGCAGGTGCCTTGGTGGAAGAGTGGGGTAACATCTCACAGCAAGAACTGGCAAATCTGGTACAGTCCATGAGGAGATTTTATTTTACCTTTATTTAACCAGGTAGGCAAGTTGACCTGTTGGATCGGAGGGTGAGGGCTGCTTCTGATTTTGACACACCCCCCCTTTGTTCAGGGACACATTATTCCGTTTCTGTTAGTCACAGTCTGTGGAACTTGTTCAGTTTGTCTCAGTTGTTGAATCTTGTTATGTTCATACAAATAACAACAAGTAATGTTTGCTGAAAATAAGCAGTTGACTAAGAGGACATTTCTTTTTTTGCTGAGTTTAGGTGAATGTGGTGGTTTGAGACACATCCAAAGCAAAAAAAAAAATTATATATAAAAAGAGGGGGTATTATGCCAATTAGATTTCCACGGGGAGCGGACATTTACCTTAAGGGGTTAAACCTAACCACACCGCTAACCTTATGCCTAACCCAAATGAACACCAAAAACACAAAATGTTTGTTTTCATGCATATTTACGATATAGTCAATTTTGACTTTGTGGTTGTGCTATCTAGTGGATTCCCTACCTGACGGCGCTCCCCCCCCTCAACACAAATGGTTAAAACATCTCCTGTTTGTATGATCAACATTTGATTACATGTTTTATGCTTCTGTAGTTTTACGTGGTTCAGTGCAGCCGGAAGTTACTGAAAACAATTCAGAATATAAACAGGCTGGTGGTGCAATTTCAGGTAAAAACTCAATAAAAACAAGTCTGAAATATTACAAAAATGTCTACACATTTTAATTACTAATTATAAATAAATAATAAATAATATTACATTACTCTGCCACATTAGTGCATTCGGAAAGTATTCAGACCCCTTGACTTTTTCCAGTTACGTTACTTATTCTAAAATGAATTAAATTGTCCCCCCCCCCACCACCCCAAAATCTACACACAATATCCCATAATGACAAAGAAACATTTTTTTAATAATTTTTTTGCTACATTATTACAAATAAAACAAAAATATCACATTTAAATAAGTATTCAGACCCTATACTCAGTACTTTGTTGAAGCACCTTTGGCAGTGATTACAGTCTTCTTGGGTATGACGCTACAAGCTTGGCACACCTGCATTTGGGGAGTTTCTCCCATTCTTCTCTGCAGATCCTCTCAAGATCTGTCAGGTTGGATGGGGAGCTTCCCTGCACAGATATTTTCAGGTCTCTCCAGAGATGTTCAATCGTTCAAGTCCGGGCTCTGGTTGGGCCACTGAAGGACATTCAGAGACTTGTCCCAAAGCCACTCCTGCATGGTCTTGGCTGTGATTTAAAGCTAAATAAATTCTGCAGTAGCTGTTTTCAAAGTATTTCTGTCATTTTGTTTCATACACAAAGAAATATGAATCCTAACGTTATAGCTAACCAACCTCGCACAGAAACACTGCCTGTGAGTGAAGTGCGAAAAGATTTTTTAGAAGCAATGCGCACAGGCATAAAAGTTGGTATAACTACCAAAGTGAGACTATCCTTGTGTTTCTTGGATATTTACATTGAAAAAAACACTTCCCTTGTGACCATAACAATGTTTGAGTTGGCTTCCACTACTAGCGAAGAGAAGAGGATTGTCACCTTCTACTAGTGAGATTCTCATGGGAACAATTGAATGAACATGTTCTCATCTGTGATATTTAGGTTTAATAACCTCTATGGGATCAATGTCACTCCCGCAGAAAAGGTTGAGCTATCGTAGAATAATAGCTTAAATTCTTGTTAATGTAACTGTACTGTCCAATTTACAGTAGCTATGACAGTGAAAGAATACAATGCTATTGTTTGAGGAGAGTGCACAATTATGAACTTGAAAATGTATTAATAAACCAATTAGGCACATTTGGGCAGTCTTGATACAACATTTTGGACATACATACAATGGTTCATTGGATCAGTCTAAAACTTTGCACGCACTGCTGCCATCTAGTGGCCAAATCCTAAATTGCACCTGGGCTGGAATAATACATTATGGCCTTTCTCTTGCATCAAGAATATGCATATCCTTGCTTCAGGTCCTGAGCTACAGGCAGTTAGATTTGGGTATGTCATTATTGGCGAAAATTGGAAAAAAGGGGTCCGGTCCTTTAGGAGGGTTTTAAAGACTCAGGACAAAAAAATATTACATTTAATTGAGCAAAGTAGTTGTCTTAATTGTAATACATTCCTTGTTTTAGAAACATTACTAAGCAAGCTCATGATTTTCGGTATAATTAATGCGGGAAAAATATTTTACCTGGTAATAAACCTGAATGACCACAGAAGATGGTAGACACTTTTTTTTTTTAAAGTTTGTATTAGGCCTCTGCCCAATGGCCAGCAGAGCAGGCCGGCCATTGCCCTAGCGATGGCCACACCAACAGAAGAGACAACTTTTGAGGTCTGGTAACAGTCACATTTTTTTTTTCAGGGGGTGTGTAGTTGTCCTTTAATTCGCCTAGCAAGAGACTAGCAGCTATTGGTGTTTTTGTACTGTACAATGTTGGCTACATGTGATGGCAGAGTTAGCAACAACAAAAAATGACACAAAAAATAAAATAAATAAAAATAAAATCATCATAATATCATTCTGCCTACTTTACAGTCAACATTTAAAATCAGGAAGGTTTTGTGGGAAAGCCTCTAGAAATGTTCATTCAAACACAGCATGATGACTGAAATACGCATCACAAAGATTCAACAACGACTTCAGACCAAACTTTTTGAATAGCCGGTTTGCATAACACACTGCTGTTTGAATAAATCTTGATAATAAAATGTCAAAACAAATTGTGAGCTAAAAACGTGACCAGCTAACAAAAATATTCCCACTGGCGGTCTAGCAACCAATAAAATAATGTATAGCACTGCAAAGTCAAATGGTCGCAAATGGAAGTGTTTTGGTTGCCGTTTTGAACAATCTCCTGAGTGTTTTTTTAATCTTGCTTTTAAAAAGAGCCAGAGGCCCCATATTTACCAGGTCTACATTGTAAATCAGAATGTTACTTGACAAACTGGCCAGGCCACAAAAAAATACAATAAAAAAAAAAATATTTAAAAAAAAGTTGGTTTAACGTACATAAATAAATCAACAAGTACCTTGATAGCCTTCTGGTTGACCTTGAAGGATCCTCTGCCGAGTTTGTGTAGAGCTCTGTAGGCATCCTGCCTGTGGACCATCACTATGTAGGCACATCCACGAGGAGGGATCATCTGGAGGGGAGAGGGAACAGGTTGGTATTACCTAAGTTGTTCCTAGACAATTTTTTCAGGGTGAACCCCCCCCCCCCATTAGTTATACAGAGCACTCCCTTGGTTATTCCTGATGGGTCCTGGTCAAAAGTAGTGCACTATAACAAAGGGATTAGGGTGCCAGTAAGTATATACACTTACATTAATGGAGTCAATCTGCCCAAACTCCTCTAGTAAACACATGACGTCCTGCCGAGAAGTCTTCTTGTCCAGCTGGCCCACCCACAGAGTCGTGGTGCAAACTACAACAACGAGGGAAACATTTGATACGGGGCCCTTGTCGAATATAGTAGGGAATAGGGTGCCAATTGTATAGTAGGGAATAGGGTGCCAATTGTATAGTAGGGAATAGGGTGCCAATTGTATAGTAGGGAATAGGGTGCCAATTGTATAGTAGGGAATAGGGTGCCAATTGTATAGTAGGGAATAGGGTGCCAATTGTATAGTAGGGAATAGGGTGCCAATTGTATAGTAGGGAATAGGGTGCCAATTGTATAGTAGGGAATAGGGTGCCAATTGTATAGTAGGGAATAGGGTGCCAATTGTATAGTAGGGAATAGGGTGCCAATTGTATAGTAGGGAATAGGGTACCAATTGTATAGTAGGGAATAGGGTACCAATTGTATAGTAGGGAATAGGGTACCAATTGTATAGTAGGGAATAGGGTGCCAATTGTATAGTAGGGAATAGGGTGCCAATTGTATAGTAGGGAATAGGGTACCAATTGTATAGTAGGGAATAGGGTACCAATTGTATAGTAGGGAATAGTATAGGGGAATACCAATTGTATAGTAGGGAATAGGGTGCCAATTGTATAGTAGGGAATAGGGTGCCAATTGTATAGTAGGGAATAGGGTGCCAATTGTATAGTAGGGAATAGGGTGCCAATTGTATAGTAGGGAATAGGGTGCCAATTGTATAGTAGGGAATAGGGTGCCAATTGTATAGTAGGGAATAGGGTACCAATTGTATAGTAGGGAATAGGGTGCCAATTGTATAGTAGGGAATAGGGTACCAATTGTATAGTAGGGAATAGGGTACCAATTGTATAGTAGGGAATAGGGTGCGGTAAATTGTATAGTAGGGAATAGGGTACCAATTGTATAGTAGGGAATAGGGTGCCAATTGTATAGTAGGGAATAGGGTGCCAATTGTATAGTAGGGAATAGGGTGCCAATTGTATAGTAGGGAATAGGGTGCCAATTGTATAGTAGGGAATAGGGTGCCAATTGTATAGTAGGGAATAGGGTACGACGCGGGTCCTCGTGTATCATCTGACAGTACGTACCACTGAGTGTCTGGCTCTTGATGCTGGGCAGACCTTTCTGTCTACGGTCTTTGTCCTTCTCTCTCTCCTTCCTCTCCTGCGAGCGGGAGCGAGGCGAGTTCCAGCGACTCTCCCTGGAGCGGGACCCGGAGCGCTGGGAGGAGTGTCGGGGCTTCCGGGAGCGAGAGTTGGACCTGGATCTCTTTCTCCTGGGAGATCTAGAGAGAGATCAAGTGCATTTATAAAAAAATATATTTAAAAAAAAAAAATCGCAAGATACTTCACAGTAAAATGAAATAGGTAAAAAAATAAAATAAGGATATAAAAGCAAGAAAGGATTATTCAAATAACAGTACAATCATGAACTAAAAGCCAAGCTAAAAAAGGTGGGGACGGGCAGGGTTCTGTTACAGAGGATCTGTTCATCCTAAACAAAACTTTTACAGGTTTTTTAAAAAAGTGTCCCCAACAAAAAAACAACTAATATCAACCATGGTTCCAGCTTCTTACCGAGAGCCAGACCTGGAGCGTGACCTCCTGCCGTGGCCGCGCTGCCTCCCCTCCCTCCCATCCCTCCTCCCAGACGGATCTTCTCTCTCTCTGGGGTTTCCCTGGTCCTGGTTCTGCTGGGCAGTGTGCTGGCTCTGGTTGTAGCCCTTGTTCAGACCAGGGTATCCTTCACCAGGTGTCTGCTGCCTCCCAGGCTGGCCCATCATATGACCCTGAAATTGCTGCTCCATGTTGGGCGGCGTTTGAACAGGAAACTGGCCACCGTAAACGTTTCCCGGAACAAGGGAATCCAATTCCTCTTTCTTCACTTCTTCTGGTTCGTCGTCGTAATCAAAACGGTCCAGGAGTTTCTGAAGACAGAACCCGCCATAACAACCACAACACCCTGATTTAGCGACACACCCATAACAAAATCACACTAGAGTTGACTTAATATCCGTGACCGACCACCCATTTCAAGGAGGCTTTATGAAAACCACGGAAATGCTGTCCTGTTAGATTAGGCCTCTTAAAAAAAAAAAAAAAAAAAAATGGTCTGTTGGTCAGAAATTTGCTTTACGTACAATAATGAATTACCTTAGCTAGTGAGTTATTCTGCTCTGCAGGATGTGTGTGGTGTGTGTCGAACAGTGGATGGTGTGTGTTATGCTGGCCTTGGACCCTCTGTGAGCGGGTCTGGTCAGACGCGGTGTTGGGAACAGTAGTTTGAGTCTCGTCCACCATGGTGTTGGGAACCAGAGTGGTGGTCTGCTGCCCTGACTGGAACTTCAGAAGCATCTTCTGAAGCTGGACACAGACAGGAGGGGATAACAGCCAAATAACACATATCATGTATTTATCCTCTACTAGCCTGGTATAAAAACGTATTTTCAGTAGAACTACATTGTTCACAGTAAACAGACAAATGAGTCATGGATGATTGTAGTGAAGAACAAACACGGAAGAGAAAAACTAGAGACGTGTTAATTTTTATTTCTGTCCCAGTCATGTTGTTCTTGGGTGTATTTATTTATTTATTTTTTACCTTTATTTAACTAGGCAAGTCAGTTAAGAACAATTTCTTATTTTCAATGACGGCCTAGGAACAGCGGGTTAACTGCCTTGTTCAAGGGGCAGAATGACAGAGGCTACCCTGCCGTATGAGCTAGTACTGTGTAATGGTGTAGCTATTACAATAGAGACTTAGTATAAACGGGAGTAGAACATCTGACCATGACAAAATGACAGGTAACCTCTTGGTTAGGAATTAGAATTTCTATGGGTACACTCATCATGGCTGACCTGGTATTGTGACGTAAACTTTAATTTCTATAGCTCTCACTCACCTCGTGTCCCTGTCCAGACTGGAAGAGCTGGGCCACAGCCGCCAGAGCCTCAGGGTTCCGAAGCTGTGGTGGGAGCTGGGGCAGGGCTGCTGCTATGGAAACAGGGGGCTGGTGCTGGGCTGCTGCTATGGAAACAGGGGGCTGGTGCTGGGCTGCTGCTATGAAGACAGGGGGCTGGAGCTGGGCTGCTGCAATAGAGGCACTAGAGACTGGGGGCTGGGCCTGGGCTGCTGCAACGAAGGCACTGGAGACTGGGGGCTGGGCTGCTGCTATGGAGACTGTGGGCTGGGCCTGGTGCTGGGCTGCTGCAATAGAGGCACTGGAGACTGGGGGTTGGGCCTGGTGCTGGGCTGCTGCAAAAGAGGCACTGGAGACTGGGGGCTGGGCCTGGAGGTCCTCCTGGGGGGAGGGAGTAAGGACGAAAGAGCCAGTAGCCATGTCCAATAGAGGCTGGACGACATCCATCTCAAACACAGCGTTCTTCTGCCACAGGTTGAGGACACGGATGATCTTACTCTGCAGGGTGAGAGAGAGAGAGACAGAGAAACAGACAGAGAGAGACAGAGAGAGAGAGACACAGAGAGAGACAGACAGAGACACAGAGAGAGAGAGACACAGAGACAGAGAGACACAGAGACAGAGAGACACAGAGACAGAGAGACACAGAGACAGAGAGACACAGAGACAGAGAGAGACAGAGAGAGACAGAGACAGAGAGAGAGAGACAGAGAGACACAGAGACAGAGAGACAGAGAGACACAGAGAGAGAGAGAGGGGGGATAAGAACCCACAATGAGAGGAGTTTACAGTTACGCTTTAGGTTGTCCGTGGAGTTGACCAGAAACCAGCTCAATTAGTCGACTGCCCCCCCCACACCTGGCCCAATAGTAATTAGTCGACTGCCCCCCCACACCTGGCCCAATAGTAATTAGTCGACTGCCCCCCACACCTGGCCCAATAGTAATTAGTCAACTGCCCCCCCACCTGGCCCAATAGTAATTAGTCAACTGCCCCCCCACACCTGGCCCAATAGTAATTAGTCAACTGCCCCCCACACCTGGCCCAATAGTAATTAGTCGACTGCCCACCCCTACACCTGGCCCAATAGTAATTAGTCAACTGCCCCCACCACACCTGGCCCAATAGTAATTAGTCGACTGCCCCCCCCCACACCTGGCCCAATAGTAATTAGTCGACTGCCCCCCCCACACCTGGCCCAATAGTAATTAGTCGACTACCCCCACACCTGGCCCAATAGTATGGAGCGACTGCATGATGGCCCAATAGTAATTAGTCGACTGCCCACCCCCCCCACACCTGGCCCAATAGTAAGTAGTCGACTGCCCACCCCCACACCTGGCCCAATAGTAATTAGTCGACTGCCCACCCCCACACCTGGCCCATTAGTATTTTCGACTGCCCACCCCCCACACCTGGCCCAATAGTAATAGTCGAGCCCACCCCCCACACCTGGCCCAATAGTACTAGTCGACTGCCCACCCCCACACCTGGCCCAATGTAATTAGCTGAGTGGCCCAATAGTAATTAGTCAACCGACCTGGCCCAATAGTACTGTGTGCCCACCCCCCACACCTGGCCCAATAGTAATTAGTCGACTGCCCACCCCCACACCTGGCCCAATAGTACTATGTGACTGTGGCCCAATAGTAATTAGTCGACTACCACCCACACCAAGTATGGAGCGAGCATGATGCTGGTGAATTTGCTTGTTCCCATGTAAGTGGCAATGAGTCAAACATCTTATGCTAATTATGACACATTCATTTATTTTCTTTCACCGTTTCATATTAGCAGCCACGCGTACAGTAGACTATGTACCGTGTGCTGAGTGGCGTACAGTAGACTATGTACCGTGTGCTGAGTGGCGTACAGTAGACTATGTGCCGTGTGCTGAGTGGCGTACAGTAGACTATGTACTGTGTGCTGCGTGGCGTACAGTAGACTATGTACTGTGTGCTGCGTGGCGTACAGTAGACTATGTACTGTGTGTTGAGTGGCGTACAGTAGACTATTTACTGTGTGTTGATTGGCGACCGAACAGGAAGTGTTGACTAGTTTTATAAAATAAAGTGTCAAACCGACTGAATAAAGTCTCTCTTATATCCCTTTGCTATTCTTTAATCATTACCATGTGGTTATATGTCCATAGTGTCACATCAGGACAGTAAACCAAAGGATTTCCCAGGATTCCTTTCCTAGGACGTCAGGGCCTCGCAAGACAGTGACGCTAAATTCAGTGACTCTCGTTAGTCAGTGTAACTTAACAAATGGCATCTGTGAGAGTCGTTCATTTGACTCCCTAATTTTGCGTAGGCTACAGATAGGCTTTTTGGAGATTATTCTGAAAACATTTGATGAAGTTGGTGAATCATCACTGCAGGAACAATAGGTCGTGGAGACTCATTCTGGTCCAAATATGGTTGTTAGGGCCCTCAAGGAATCCAGGCATTAAAATGGAATGTATTGACCTCAGCAGGGAATCAACTAAATGTATTGGGGGGAAAAAATCATTTCACCAAGTGAACAGAATGCATCAGTGATTCGTATTTCCTGCAACTTCCTGAAGAGGCAACAGGAACACGCGTCTGTGTGTGCAGTGCGTGTGACTATACCTCTTTGCGTAGCCGTTAGCGATGATGCTAATGAGTCTTCTGGTAGGTAGAAAGGCTTTCCCAAAAAACTTCTCAATTAAAACGTTAAGTACAAAGTGGACTACACTTACCTGGCAGAAAGATATCATGATTATTTGAATCAATCAAGTGGGTATTTGTTTTGCAAACTCTACCATATCATGTTCACTACAAAAACGCCACTAAACAGCCTCTTGCTAGGTATGCATTTGAATTAAAGGGTAACTACATCCAAAAATTCTGATTTTACCAGACCTCAAAAGTAGTCTTCTGATGTGGTTTAAGCATTGTTGTGGACTTAGAAAAACAACAAATTTGCATGTTATATGAAAAAGGTTAACTTTGCGAGTAACCATAACAATGAAAAAAATGAAACTTGGGCAACCTAAACCTTTAATTTATTTTTCAAGATAATGTAGGCTATTTGATTCATTTTTGTTTCAATAAAATACAGAATTTGAAGAACAAACATTGTGGCAATTGTTATCTTGCAGAAAAACGAGACTAATCTCAGGAGGTATTACTGTTCTTACCCTTCCTGATCATATAGACCTAGGTGATATCCAAAACTAGCAAAAACACTGAAATCATACATTCAGTCATTAACAAAAAAATGGTAAAGTCGTGTCTTTCTTCACAATACGACAACACATTTCTCCAACCGGTAAACTCAATAAAAGTATTCAATTATTATACCAGAGGCCACCGAAGCAGAGCTCCTTCAGCAAAGCCCCGCCGGCCCGGAGACGCCTGGCTGGCTATGTTTTTTTTTAGTAGGCATTGCCTATGACATGAAGCCTCCACTATCACGAGCAAAGATTTCAGTCACTAAATCAGCAATAAAGGCTATCAAGGTAAGTTAGGCCAACATTAGAGCAACGTGTATGTGTGTAAACTGTATAAGGAGCACTGTCCTGTTATGACGAAAATAATATTGTCCAACCCATTAGGTATCTCACTGCAACCTCATACGATATCTTGAAATATGCAGACAGACAAATTAAAAGCAACTTTACATAGGAAGACTGCTGTCAGAAGTATTACAAACTCTGTCCGCAACGTTTGGACTTCATAACATTTCCCAGAAGCCCTGAATTATTAAGTCATCAGTAGTTTTACACTTTAGACGAGACTCTGCCGTTGTGCTGTAGAATTTGTGAATATTGTTTCTTGTATAATACATCCTATACATGAACTTATACTGGATTAAACATACGTTTTCGTGTTCAACATTCCCTCCATCTTTTTCTTGACTCAAATAGGATTCCCTCAACATAGTGCTGATGTCCAAAAGCTTCAATCACCCACGCACGGCTAACTGAACACAACCACCCACCCACCCGCGGCTAACTGAACACAACCACCCACCCACCACAACCACCCACACACGGCTAACTGAACACAACCAACCACCCACCACAACCACCCACACACGCCCACGGCTTACTGAACACAACCACCCACACACACGGCTAACTGAACACAACCACCCACCCACCACACCACCCACACACGGCTAACTGAACACAACCACCCACCCACCCACGGCTAACTGAACAACACACCACCCACCCGGCTTACCCACAACCACCCACACACGGCTAACTGAACACAACCACCCACCCACCCACACACTTACTGCTTAACACAACCACCCACACACGGCTTACTGAACACAACCACCCACACACAGCTTACCGCACAACCACCCACACACAGCTTACTGAACACAACCACCCACACACGGCTTACTGAACACAACCACCCACACACAGCTTACCGAACACAACCACCCACACACAGCTTACTGAACACAACCACCCACACACAGCTTATCGAACACAACCACCCACACACAGCTGAACACAACCACCCACACACAGCTTACTGAACACAACCACCCACACACAGCTTACTGAACACAACCACCCACACACAGCTTACTGAACACAACCACCCACACACAGCTTACTGAACACAACCACCCACACACAGCTTACTGAACACAACCACCCACACACAGCTTACTGAACACAACCACCCACAGCTTACTGAACACAACCACCCACCCACAGCTTACTGAACACAACCACCCACACACAGCTTACTGAACACAACCACCCACACACAGCTAACTGAACACAACCACCCACCCACGGCTAACTGAACACAACCACCCACGCACAGCTAACTGAACACAACCACCCACCCACGGCTAACTGAACACAACCACCCACAGCTAACTGAACACAACCACCCACCTGAACACAGCTAACTGAACACAACCACCTGAACACAACCACTAAACTACTGATTGGTGTGTCAGTGCTAGAACAAAAACTGTGCATCGCTAACTTGGTTTAACCCCCCCCCCACACAAAAAAAAACAGCTACAGTAGTAACCTACCTTGTCATCGTGTGGACAGAGGTATAGGTTCTGGAAGGTCGGGGTGAAGTTCTTTTGGAACCTTGGTCCATAGACGTCCTTGTCCACTCCAAACTGGTGTCGGGACTGTCGGACTATGGAATCCACCACGTATAGGCCAGGAACCTTCAGCTCTGGCTTGCACTTGAGAAACAAGGCTCAGATGTCATCATCATCATTGGTATTTCTACCTTATCACTGGTCTACAAATTACAATAAGGGTCAAAACCTTAAATGTTGTATAAAAAGGGTAAAAACTTTAGTGTTTATTATATGGTTTCCAGGGCTAAAGCCTTCCGCATGCCTCAGTTCAGCTGATAGGCAAACCGAACGAGCGTGCTGGCATAATCTCTTGTAAAAAAAAAAAAAAATTAAAAGCAGCAATAGTACCGTTTGTCCATCTTGAGATGCCGTAGCCAGTACACTTCTTCAAAATAGTCAGAATTAACCCAAGACACCTCAAAATATATGTCATTGGTTTACATTTTTTTGCAGAGATCTTAGTCACAAGGTTTTACATCCAACTAGGATGTTTTGTGCAGTATTTCAAGTGAATAAATTTGAATGAAAAATGTCTCTCATTGAATGACAAAAATACAATTTTAGAATCGCTACTGTCGACAAATCACTGATGAAGGAACTCAAGACTTCGGCTTCCCTAACGTCAGGCTTGCCTCGAGAGAGAGAAAAAAATGTGCGCACGAACAGACAAAATATTAACTTCGCCAAAGACTAAAACAAATAAAAACGTCACAAAATATGATGCACAAACTGCTCCGGATGGGCAACATGCGGAGGACTTTAGGCTACTGGCATTGTCTGAAAGCAAAGCGACCGACTCATGATAATAGTTCCATGGTTGTTTTTCCATGGCTTACCTTCTTGATGAACTTCTCCACAATCTGGACGACATGCTTGTATAGCTGAGAGGCAAGATGAAATGTGTCATGTTGTGAATTTAGACATGGTCACATTTTAGCATAAGAAAAATATCTTCACCTGTATTTTATTTTCAAATGAGACACTCAACTTATCAGATAACAGGACAGTGCTCCTTCTACAGTATACACAGTTTACACATATGCACGTTGCTCTAATGTTGGCCTAACTTACCTTGATAGCCTTTATTGCTGATTTAGTGACTGACATCATCTTTGCTCGTGATATTGGAGGCTTCATGTCAATCATGGTGAATAACTATAGTTAGAGGAAAACGAATAATACCTTTAGTTAGCACCTGAACGAGGTCATCTCATCCAGACCACATAAAATCATCCTCAAAACTCACCTTTGTGTTTTATATTATAACCACAGTTAGTTACACCAACGTTTAGAGAGTCAGGGTAGACAGATAATCAATGGAAAAAAAACAAACACTGGATGCATCTACAATTAACACATGGTGTATATACAGGCAAATGGAATGATGAAAGGTGATGCTGCCCATGTTTTGAATTATGCTAAATAAAGTAACAGTTGACGGGGATATAAATGGCTAGTGTAGTCATCTACAAGAGGAAACCAGCTAGCTACCACACAACACTTTTGTTATATTAACGAATAGTTTATTTTAGACAAATAACTGTACATAAAAACAACTGGGAAACTAACGTTACCAAGCTTGTAATTACATAAAAGGAAATGCAACTCAGGTTAAACAAAACCACCATCTAGCAGCTAGTTAGCTATTGTAACCAACTAGTTATTGAACTCAATGAGGAACCATTGGTTTATGTACTAATACAGGCCGACACAAATCAACCCAACAAAACAATAATCTGGCCGTGCAATACAGTTCACATTATCAGCTGTTTCTGTCATGGTCTGTTTATTAAGTATGGGAGACCAGTAATAACAATCAAAGACTGATGATCCATCTTTGGTTAACAAACATAATAAAAAAGTTCGCCATCTAGCATGATAGCTTTTAGCTAGCTACCGTTAGCTGCGTAGCCATGTTGGAGTTGTTGATTAGAAAGGTCACAAGCGGGTCGCATCTTACCTACGTTTGATTTGCTATTAAATTAATATATTGTCCTTCTGGTGGGCTAGATCATTTTAGTAACATGGCAAACACTTGGCTCAATTGGGATATCTTTGGCCAGATAACTAGCTAGCTACATCGACATTTGGTTAGCCAGTAGAGATATATCTGCCTCTGGGTGAGCTAGCTAAGATAGCAATGTAGTTAGCTAACAGAAAGAAAACGACTGCTACAAAAACAGCTTCATATTTTACCTCCAAGTTGAAAGCGTTGACGGAATCCATACTTTACTTATTTGTTGATGTGCCGATCAATTATCCTTATAAGTGAGTAATGCGTGGTGATTTAGCTAGCTAGCTGTGTTTATATATTCGTTGCAAACATCAGCTCTCGTTGCTAACCCGTGTCTCCGCTTGACGATAACAGGTATGACCAAAACAAAGATTTGGAGAACTAACCCAAGATAGAGCCGGTCGTTTCCAACGGGAACCAATGGCAGAGCCAAGCAAGGATGTGGTCAGAGCCATGCACAAGCTAGTGGAGATCCTATTGGCGCGTTCTAGCATATATTTGCATATTTCCGTTAGGGAACGCCTACTTTATGAAGTGCGCGTGTGCAATAACTCAATTCGCCCCTGCACTCTTAATTAAACAACGCCATTTAAAAATTAAAAAAACTTTGGCAAAGGGTAAAGTCTACAACACGCAGTCCACTATGTTATATATCTTCCTTTTTGAAACAGAAAACTGTATGGAGATCAAAGGTATTATCGATGAGAAAATTAGCAGATTTTCGGGCATGAATTAATTTCGCTCCATCTCCCACTGGGCTTCCGCTCATCACCATATTTGGTAGTGAGTGGAAAAGCTTACCGGATGCTTCACATTTATACATCCGATGAAATATCTGGTGCATTGTTCTGTGGCCAAAACGTTTACGAGGGAAAAACACATTGGAACGCATAACCAATTTCTCGCGAGAGACCAGAAGAGGCCAGGACAGGATTGCTGCAAAGACACCCCACAGATGTGAATCAGAACAATATTCAATAGTTTATCACAAATGGAGAATGGTGATGATAATTTATAGTAACTCAATTATACTAATCATAAAGATCTATGTGGGCAGATCAAGGGCAGCTGACAACAACACAAGAAAGCTGTACAAAGGAAATTAGAAAACTACGTGACACATAAACTACATTGTATTTCTATGACCCACCCATATTTTTATTTTTATGAAAAATTGAGATCTATACATAAGTCCCTTGTTTTTTTTAGTTGTTTTATCATGATCTCGGGTTTGAGAGACAGACAGGGCAGGAGAGAGAGAGAGAGCGACAGGGCAGGAGAGAGAGAGAGAAGGGCAGACAGGAGAGAGAGAGCAACAGGGCAGGAGAGAGAGAACAGGGCAGGAGAGAGAGACAGGGCAGGGCAGAGAGAGAGAGAGAGACAGGGCAGGAGAGAGAGAGAGACAGGGCAGGAGAGAGAGAGAGACAGGGCAGGAGAGAGAGAGAGAGACAGGGCAGGAGAGAGAGGGCAGGAGAGAGACAGGGCAGGAGAGAGAGAGACAGGGAAGACAGGGCAGGAGAGAGAGACACAGGGAAGGAGAGAGAGACAGGGCAGGAGAGAAGGCAGGAGAGAGAGAGCGACAGGGCAGGAGAGAGAGACAGGGAAGGAGAGAAGGCAGGAGAGCGGGAGCAACAGGGCAGGAGAGAGAGAGAGAGACAGAGAGGGGGAGAGGGAGAGCACAATAAATCTGAGAGGAAAAGGCATTCCTACACGACTGACCATGAGAATGATAAACTCCACTAACTCCTCACAGGATTCATGGAGATACGAGTGGGAATATTACTACGATTACCTAGACCCAATACCAGTGGACGAGCGCAAACTGAAATATAACAAGTGTGAGTATTGAAAAGGCTTCCTTTACCATCACATCTACTGTATCCCAAATGGCACCCTATTACCTAATAGTGCACTATACAGGTCAAAAGTAGTGCACTATATAGGGAATAGGGTGCCAGCCCTGGTCTAAAGTAGTGCACTATATAGGGAATAGGATGCCAGCCCTGGTCTAAAGTAGTGCACTATATAGGGAATAGGATGCCAGCCCTGGTCTAAAGTAGTGCACTATATAGGGAATAGGATGCCTTTTGGAACAAAGACTTGCAGCGATACTAAGATTGTCCCTCTTTTCCCTCCTTCAGACTTGATAGTGATCGTATTCTGGATCAGTCTGGCTGCTTTTGTGGGATTCCTGTTTGCCATTTTGACTTTCATGTCCCGTTCAGTCAGTCTACCCAAGTAAGTCGCTCCTTTCAGTCTCATACAGCCTGAATACAATGTATTTCAGGTCATGTTTTACAGACAGATTAGTATTTATGAGGCTTTGAATCTGAAAGGCTGATAAAAGATAAATTGTTTGGACTCGCTGATGAGAAAAACCAAAGAGTTTCCCACTTGCATCTGTTTAATGCAAATGTATTGTATTTCTTTCTGCGCAGAGCTCATAGTTCCAAAACGGCCAAGAAATCGTGGAGGAACCCTAGATCCAATTCTGCTCGATGGAGAATACGTGATCTGTTTTCTGCTTGATCCCCAAACCCCTCTGAAAGACACACACACACACACACACACACACACACACACACACACACACACACACACACACACACACACACACGCACACGCACACGCACACATGTTGGGAGCACAAGGCAGTCAGTGCAGAGCCCAAAGAGCAATTTGTAGGGGTTAAGTGCCTCAATTAAGGACACACTGCCAGGATATGGCATTTGGAACACCACTGGTCTGATGGAGCATTTCGGAACCATTATAAAACATCTGTGTGAAACATCGACTTACCTGCAATGTAATGGCCTGGTTACAAAGTGGGATTTCCATGTTTCTATTCAAATACAAGACGACACCAAAATCATTTTACAACATTTTATAAAAGAGCGAAGTGATTGTTTTGAACAAAAAATAAAATAAAAATGAAATTAATGATTAACATACAAAACACACAACTTCTTTTAGAAAATGTAAAATGCAAAATAACGGAGGCTTCCATTTTATGAGTAAACACCATTTTCAAATGTGTACAAGTATGCATACTGTATCCTGACTTGAGATTCTCAGAAAATGTCCTCTTCTCACTAGACGTAAATTGATGATTTGCACAAAAGTCGTGAGTTGTGCACACTTATCTCAACTCTGAATCTACTGTATGGAACTGCTCTCTGTTCCCAATATACACACACACACAGAGTATAGCAAACATTAGGAACACCTTCCTAACGTTGAGTTTCTACCCCCCCTTTGCCCTCAGAACAGTCTCAATTCATCAGGGACATATGGACTCCACAAGGTGTCAAGTGTTCCACAGGGATGCTGGCCCATGTTGACTCTAATGCTTCCCACAGTTGTGTCCAGTTGGCTGGATGTCCTTCAGATGGTGGACCAGTCTTGATACAACACAGGAAACTGTTGAGCGTGAAAAAACCCAGCAGCGTTGCAGTTCTTGACACAAACCGGTGCGCCTGGCACCTACTACCATAACCCCGTTCAAAGGAACATCAATATTTTGTCTTGCCCATTTATCCTCAATGGCACACATACACAATGCTTCTTTAAGCTGTCTCCTCCTCTTCATCTGATTGGAGTGGATTTAACAGGTGCCATCCAATAAGGGATCATATCTTTCACCTGGTCAGTCTATGTCATGGGAAGAGCAGGTGTTCCTAATGTTTTGTACACTCAGTGTAGTTCACTACTTTTTGACCAGAGACCACGGGCCCTGGTTAAGAAATAGCATACTCAATAGGGTGTAATGTGGGCCACAGCTATGTAACCCCTATGGTGCAACAGTAGACTGCAGTCCTGAGAGGAGGTCACTACAGATGGTTCTGAGGGCTGTGTGTGTCTGGGAACGTCGTTTGGACTTCTTCTTCTGGTCCTTGGTTCCTATAGAGCCCTGGATCTCATTCGCCAATCTGACATGGTTCAGGAACAGCTCTGGGCTCTTCGCTCCACTCCACATCTCATGGATGTACAGAGACAGCAACATCAGACCTTCTGAAGGAGGAGATCAAGATAAACAACAACAACAACAACAACGTATGAGACGTGTCATTTCCTTCCATTTCCAAGCAACGCAAGAGATGCACCTAGTTTCCATGTAAAACTCTTTTTCCTGGGAATTTGTAGCTATTTCTGATGTTATTTTTTACAAATCACTGCAATCTCCCCTGTTACGATACAATAAATATTGAAGATAAAGTTTATCTGAATCGGTCATCTCTTCTTACCCTTTGTGGTCTGGTCATCACATGTTGTTCCTAGGGAGCATGCTGTGAGCACGGCCCTGTGCAGGTCACTCTCAGTGCAGCCTCTGGACTCCAGGAGCTGGATCATAATGTTGGTGAACAGCTGGACATGTTCTACCCTGGAAGAGATCTGGGTCTGGGCCTGGGGCTCACAGGCCTGGTGATATAGACGGAGCAGGTCCACTCTCACAGCAGGGTCAGCCAGCACCAGGTCCACTATGAATCTATGAGACAGGACAGTCTTCTGGAACCAGCGAAGGAAGTGGACTGTCCTTTTGTCCTCGTAGGTGGAGGCTCCCTCGACCAAGGAGTTCAGGAACCACCTGGTGAGAAGATGGGCTGTGGTGTTAGCCAGGGGGGTGGAGGTGGGAGTATGGGGGTCAGGGGAGGGAGGTGGGCTGGTGGGGTAAGAGGGGGGACAGGCAAGAGAGACAGGCTCCCAGTGGGTAAAGATATTCCTGAGGTGAGGAATACACTTCTCCAACAGAGTCTTCTCCTCCTCTCGTCTCTCTACCTCTCCTTCCTCCTCCTGTTCCTTTGGTCGGGAGTGAGAACGGGCCTGGGCCTGGACAGAGGAGCTTCTCCCTCGGCCTTTCTCCCTGCCCGACCCTGAGGACGTACAGAAACACAAACAGACATGTTGATTCTGCTGTCACAGACGAGGACGAGGGGTGAATAATGCCAAGCTGAAACCAATGCCAGTACAGAGATTTGTCAAGGCAAGGTTCATACACATTTTTGACAGATGGAATTTCATGACTATTCCATGACATTTAACCAAATTTCCATGACCAACAATTGGTGGCGTCTCTACGTACATAGGGCGCCCTCTGTAACTATTGGGACAGTGACACATTTGTTGTTTTGGCTCTGTACTCCAGCACTTTGGTGAGAGGTTAGCATGTCTTGGGGGTATGATATAAAATGCTAACCTCCCCTGTTATTGTAATGGTGAGAGGTTAGCATGTATTGGGGATATGATATAAAATGCTAACCTCCCCTGTTATTGTAATGATGAGAGGTTAGCATGTCTTGGAGTTATGATATAAAATGCTAACCACTCCTGTTATTGTAATGGTGAGAGGTTAGCATGTCCTGGGGGTATGAAATTTGTGCGTCTAACTTTCTCACTCATTTTATAATTTCAAGTCCAAAGTGCTGGAGTACAGAGCCAAAACAACAGAAAATGGGTCACTCTCCCAATAATTACAGGGGGGGGGGGCACTGTATAGAAAAGTCAGTGTAATGTGGTATCAACACAGGGAGGCTGCTCTCTGATCCCATCTCCTGTCATTGAGCAAGGCACTAAACCCCCACATAGTAGAATACCTGTTAGACTACTGTATAAAACACACACGGTCAGCCCTCAGCCTGGAGAGCTGCTAATACCTGTTAGACTACTGTATAAAACACACACGGTCAGCCCTCAGCCTGGAGAGCTGCTAATACCTGTTAGACTACTGTATAAAACACACATGGTCAGCCCTCAGCCTGGAGAGCTGCTAATACCTGTTAGACTACTGTATAAAACACACACGGTCAGCCCTCAGCCTGGAGAGCTGCTAATACCTGTTAGACTACTGTATAAAACACACATGGTCAGCCCTCAGCCTGGAGAGCTGCTAATACCTGTTAGACTACTGTATAAAACACACACGGTCAGCCCTCAGCCTGGAGAGCTGCTGGGTGTGCAGGCATTCGATCCAGACCTGCTCAAACGGAGGCAGTTTATCAAGGTCCGGTTGTGGTTTGTTAGAGGGGGAATAAAAATTAAACCCGACCACCCATGAGCTCTCCTGGAGGATGGTTGACCACCCATGAGCTCTCTCCTGGAGGATGGTTGACCACCCATGAGCTCTCCTAGAGGATGGTTGACCACCCATTAGATCTCTCCTGGAGGATGGTTAACCACCCATTAGATCTCTCCTGGAGGATGGTTAACCACCCATTAGATCTCTCCTGGAGGATGGTTAACCACCCATTAGATCTCTCCTGGAGGATGGTTAACCACCCATTAGATCTCTCCTGGAGGATGGTTAACCACCCATTAGATCTCTCCTGGAGGATGGTTGACCACCCATTAGATCTCTCCTGGAGGATGGTTGACCACCCATTAGATCTCCCCAGAGAGAGAAGCCACATCATGAGGTGTTTTTAATAAACTACAGCTCCTAAACATTTTGTCAAAGCAGGTAATTCAAAGAGAGAAGCCACATCATGAGGCAGCAGAGATTCTAGCAGTAGCATGACATATCCAGTAATCGCTCACCCAGCAGCTCCTTGACTTTGTGTTTCTCCGCCACAGTCTGCAACTGACTGAGGAGCGGTGCATTGTGGGTCAGCGTGCTCCAGCGGTGGAGGAGGGCGAGGGCGTCTTGGGAGGAAAGAGCCTGGGGTCGTAAGGTCAGCCAGCCAGCCTCCCCGTGGACCCCCAGAGCTGTTCCACAATGTTGCAGGATGGAGCTCAGAGTCTGGAGATACAGGCTCAGCTGACCTGCCTTCACCAGCCTGGAGAAGAGAAGAGGGGTATGAGAGGAGGAGAGAAGAGAGGTAACAGAGCTGTCAGTGCTAGAGACTCAGCTGACCTGCCTTCAGCAGTCTGGAGAAGAGAAGAGGGGTTATGAGAGGAGGAGAGGTAACAGAGCTGTCCCATGATGCAGCAGTCTGGAGAGCAGTATAGGAACGGCGTTGGAATGGATAGCGTTTTATGTGCTCTTCTGTGTGTTTTGTTTTTCTCATCTTAAATGTAGACCACTATTTACCAAGAGAGTTTATCATCTATATTCTTGTAGCGGTCTATTTACCAACACAAACTGATGTTGGCACTAAGACCAGACTCAACCAGCTGTATAAGGCCATAAGCAAACAAGAAAATGCTCATCCAGAAGTGGCGCCCCTAGTGGCCGGTGTTTGTAATGCAGGGAAACTGAAATCCGATTTACCTCATTTCTACCAGCACGTCACCTGTGCAACTAGAGGCGACAAAACTCTAAAAATCGCCTTTACTCCACACATAGAAACACGTGTAAAGCTCGCTCGCCCTCCATTCGGCAAATCTGACCATAACTCTATCCTCCTGATTCCTTCTTACCAGTAAAAACTCAAACAGGAAGTAGCAGCTCAATAAAGAAGGAGAGCGGAACACTAATCTGGACTCTTATAAGAAATCGCGCTACGTCCTCCAACGAGCCATCAAACAGGTAAAGCGTCAATACAGGACTAAGATTCGAATCCGACAACGCTGGCTATGACGCTTGTCGGATGTGGCAGGGAGCGTAAACTATCACGGATTATAAAGGGAAAGTGAGACAAACCTACCAGTTGAGCTAAATGCCTTCAATGCTCGCCGCGAACCATGCATGAGAACACCAGCTGTTCCAGACGACTGTGTGATGAAGCTCTCCATAGACAATATGGAGAAAGGCCTTTTAAAACAGGTTAACATTCACAAGGTCTCAAGGCCAAACAGATTACCAGGACGTCCACTCAAAGCATTCGCTGACCAGCTGGCAAGTGTCTTCACTGACATTTTCAACTCTGTAATATCAACGTGTTTCAAGACGACCAATATGTCCCTGTACCCAAGAATGGCAAGGTAACCTGTCTAAATGACTATCGCCTTGTAGCACTCACATCTGTAGCCATCATCCCAGACACCCTGGACCCAGTCCAATTGGCATACCTCCCCAACAGATCCACAGATGATGCAATCTCTATTGAACTCCACACTGCCCTTTCCCACCTGGACAAGAGGAACACCTACGTGAGGATGCTTTTCATTGACGACAGCTCCGAATTCAACGCCATAGACATCACTAAGCTAAGGACCATGGGACTAGACACCTCCCTCTGCAACTGGATCCTGAACTTCCTGACAGACCGCCCCGAGGTGGTGAGGGTAGGCAACAACACGGCCGCCATGCTGACCCTCAACAAAGGAGCCCCTCAGGGGTGCATGCTTAGTCCCCTCCTGTACTCCTTATTCACCCATGACTGTGCTGCCACATAGGACTCCAACACCATCATTAAGTATGCCTGATCACCGACGACGAGACAGCCTATAGGGAGGAGGTCAGAGACTTGACAGTGTTGTGCCAGCACAATAACCTCTCCCTTAACGTCAGCAAGACAGAAGAGCTGATTGTGGACTGCAGGAAACGCAAGGCCACGAAAACCCCCATTCACATCGACAGGACTGTATTGGAGCGGGTCAAGAGCTCCTCAGTGTCGACATCACTAAGAAGCTATCATGATCAACACACACCAACAGTCGTGAAGAGGGCTAGACAACACCTCTTTCCCTTCAGGAGGCTGAATCTGGTTGAATCTGTATTTGAAATTCACTGCTCGATTGGAGGGGCCTTGCAGATAATTGTATGTGTGGGGCGATGAGGTAGACATAAAAAACAATCATGTTAAACACTTATTACACACAGTGAGACCATGAAACTTATTGTGACTTGATAAGCACATTTACACTCCTGAACGTATTTAGGCTTGCCATAACAAAACAGATTAAATACTTATTGACTGAAGACATTTCAGCTCTTCATTTTTAACTAATTAGTCAAAAAAAACATTATTCCACTTTGACATTATGGGGTATTGTGTGTAGGCCAGTAACCAGTGGCCAGTCTCAATTTAATCCATTTTAAATTCAGGCTGTAACACAACACCATGGGGTAGAAGTCAAAGGGTGTGAATCATTTCTGAAGGATCAAATTATATCCAGAGTTTTTCTGGCCATGTGACTTGAGAACAGAATTTTTCTTGGTCAGGTCAAGTGGTACTACCCCTGGACCCATTTATACCATTCATAGAGGTGTTACCATTATCTCACAACCAGGGTGGGGGGAAATGAACTTGTTGGTCCACCAGCCACGTAAATAAATGTAAAAAATTCAAATCTACCAGCCGCTCAGATGTTTTACCAGACAAAATATTTTTCCCGCCATTTTTACAACAAAACTCACAAATAACAGATGGCATGCTTAGTAATGTTTCTAAAACAAGGAACGTATTACTATTAAGAAACTAATGTGGTATATCGCTCAATATTCTATTTCCTTTTTTGTGACCCAAATCTTTCAACGAATGTATGTTCAAATAAATAATTTAGATACAATAGTAAAAAGTAAAAACAGATAAACAGAGTCATACGGATGATTTATTATTGTTATTATTTGTTCAGGGCTCTGACGCATACTTGTATTACAAGGAGTACATCCATTGATATAATGTAGGAGCACAATGGAATTATTTGAGTGTTTTAAGGATAAGAAATAACTCAAAGTTGATGAATGAAAAGTTTTTGAACTGTTCCATGCTCAATCAAACACAATTTACCCCAAAATAGTTTAGTCATGAGGTGAGACAAAAATGTTCTGCTGCACCTTTAAGGGGCGGGCTATTACCGTGGTAAAAATGTTCTGCTGCACCTTTAAGGGGCGGGCCATTACCGTGGTAATAATGTTCTGCTGTCCCTTTAAGGGGCGGGCTATTACCGTGGTAAAAATGTTCTGCTGCACCTTTAAGGGGCGGGCCATTACCGTGGTAAAAATGTTCTGCTGCACCTTTAAGGGGAGGGCCATTAGCCGTGGTAATAATGTTCTGCTGTCCCTTTAAGGGGCAGGCCATTACCGTGGTAATAATGTTCTGCTGCCCCTTTAAGGGGCGGGCCATTACCGTGGTAAAGACACTCAGTGTCTGTCAGAGATCATCTCCATGTCTGCGCTACCAGAAGACAGTTGCAGCAAACACAAACGTATATTGAAAAACAACTAAGTATGTGAACAAAACGATGTAACTAGCCAAGAAACAACAAGACAAAAAGTCACACTTTGGTAGCCTTTCAGGTCAAGTCAACCAACTTCTACATTTGGGCTTTTCGATTGGGGATAAAAATTTAAAAAAGTGTTCCCAAATGCTGTGTGGCCAACGTGACAGGTGAAATAGACATCCTTACCCGGCAATGCCAAAATATACCCCCATTTGGCAGGTGGCGGGTGTTGTCTTTCCACCCTACTCACAACGGTGTCTTTTAACTACATTTTGCTTTACTAAGCAGACCATCATAATGTAGTTAAGGGGTCCTCTACCTCAGATGTCTGATGATGGTGGTGGCCACACACAGGAACTGGCTGATGAGGGGTAGAGGGAGAACCTTTGGAGTGCTGTGTCCCTGGGGTTTGTCCTCCTTGGCCGTGGAGGAAGAGGATGAGGAAGAGGAGGCTCCTTCACCACGGGTCTCCTTCTGGCCCAGGTTGGTGAACCACAGCACATGGAGCAGCTCCACCACAGCACTCAGCAGACCCTGGTCTACATGTCTGGAGGAGAGAAGAGGGGTTTGATTCTACAGCAGTCCTGGTACTGTTTTAACTCTGTTGGATTCTTCTCTAATGACGCCCTCCCCCTCCCCCGGAGCACACTGAGCCCCCTCACACACTGACCCCCCCCCCTCAGAGCACACTGACCACCACCCCCCTCAGAGCACACTGACCACCACCCCCCACCCCCCAGAGCACACTGACCACCACCCTGACCCCCCAGACCACACTGGCCCCCACCCCCAGAGCACACTACCCCCCACACTCCCCCCCGGAGCACACCAACCCCTACCCCCCCCCCAGAGCACACTAACCCCCACCCCCAGAGCCCCCCCCCCGGAGCACACTGACCCTCCCCCCCGGAGCACACTGACCCCCCCCGTGAAGGCAACTTTTTTGTTATTGTTGTTTAAAATAAATAAATTCACATCAGAACCAGCATGTCTGGCTAGATGATTTAAATAGTAAAGACGAAATCCAAACAGTATATCTCACCTCCTCTCCAGCAGCTGCAGAATCCAGGTGAGGAGCCCGTGACCCTTGGTCAGGTTGTAGGCTGCTTTGGTCACACGACCAGCCTGGTGCAGGACTCTCACTATCAGAGTCTGGTAGAGAACGTCAAACACAGGAGGAGAGACAACGGTCATGTACATCAACATATGATAACATTGTACTTTATTGAAATACTGTGTATTTAAACATGGGAGGAATCAGTATATGTCCAAAACATAAAGTGTTGGACATATAAACGTAAATGAATACGTGCCGATTGATTCAGAAGACACTAACTTGTAAATGCCGTGTGAGTTTAGTTCAACTGTCCTACCAATCAGAACCCAAAATATCAGCTGGTTTTACGCCGATGTTTGTAAACAAAGTAAATGTAAACATAGCCTCATAACATGGTTGAAACTATAAATGTTTATATCAGGGATGGTCATTCCTTTGCATCCAAAGCTCTGTCTATGAATTTGAGAGTGGTCACATTTCTCCAGCCCTATCTATCCCTCTTAGCTTTTTACCCAAACAGGCAGGTTTTTACCAAAACAGGGGCGGGGAGTTAGCTTTGTTATTGTTTCTGCTGCTAATTTTGCATTCCAACCAAGGTACATGAACAGAGATGCAAACTGAAAATGACCCCCCACCCCCCCAAAAAAAACAATTCTATACTTCGTGGAAAATGGTTTATTCTTAAGAGAAAGACAAAGCAGCAAGTGTGTGTGTGTGTGTGTGTGTGCGTGCGCCAGCGTTTCCGTTAGCTGGTAATAGCCGGCTTTTGGCCGTAAAAATGTTTTAAAAGCCGATGGATAAAATTGACACCGGCTAATTGCCTGGGTGAAGAAAACAAGAAATATTATTGAGTAATAATGCTTTTTATTCATTACATTTGACTGGTCATGCTTACCAGTCTATGGGTTAATTTGCATAGCCTAGAGGAATTCAATTGGCACGTGTATATTTGTAATATATATAATGTATCACACACTCACAGAATACAGATAGAGCCTTACCATAAAGACATATACTATTGAAACCAGTAGTCTATTGTTTTATAGACATATACTATTGAAACCAGTAGTCTATTGTTTTATACAGACATATACCATTGAAACCAGTAGTCTATTGTTTTATAGACATATACCATTGAAACCAGTAGTCTATTGTTTTATAAAGACATATACCATTGAAACCAGTAGTCTATTTCTTTCATGTTCTACTGGTTTTTAACTTTCTTTCATTGTCCGGTAGCCGACTTGATTTGTACGCATTGCTGTGCTAATAATGTTAAGAAATAGTTCATTAGCATTTTAAGCTAAACGTTCTGAGCACCTTTGGCCAGCTGTGAGTCTTTCTGGGTAAATTTCTAAGAGCTTTCCACACCTGGATTGTGGGACATATGCACATTATTCTTTTCAAAAATTCTTCAAGCTCTGTCAAATTTGTTTTGCCATAGATTTTCAAGTAGATTTAAGTCAAAACTAACTCCGCTACTCAGGAACATTCACTGTCTTCTTGGTAAGCAACTCCAGTGTAGATTTGGCCTTGTGTTTAAGGTTATTGTCCTTCTGAAAGGTGAATTCATCTCCCAGTGTCTGGTGGAAAAGCAGACTCAACCAGGTTTTCCCTCTAGGATGTTGCCTGTCCTTAGCTCCATTCGGTTTATTTTTTATCCTGAAAAACTCCCCAGTCCTTAACGATTACAAGCATACCCATAACATGATGCAGCCACCACTATGCATGTAAACATGGAGAGTGGTACTCAGTAATGTATTGGATTTGCCCCCAACATAACACCTTGTATTCAGGACAAAAAGTGAATTGCTCTGCC
This sequence comes from Oncorhynchus tshawytscha, assembly GCF_018296145.1. Lineage (NCBI taxonomy): Eukaryota > Metazoa > Chordata > Actinopteri > Salmoniformes > Salmonidae > Oncorhynchus > Oncorhynchus tshawytscha. The sequence goes on along the minus strand of NC_056442.1, from coordinate 56,809,376 downwards.
ACATGTTTTGCAGTATTACTTTAATTCCTTGTTGGTATATATTTATTCTGTACAGGATTCCTTTTTCATTCTGTCATTTAGGTTAGTATTGTGGAGTAACTACAATGTTGTTGATCAATCCTCAGTCTTCTCCTATCACAGTCATCAAACTCCGTAACTGTTTTAAAGACACCATTGGCCTCATGTTGAAATCCCTGAGCGGTTTCCTTCTTCTCCGGCAACTGAGTTAGGAAGGACGCCTGTATCTTTGTAGTGACTGGGTGTATTGATACACCATCCAAAGTGTAGGTGCCCTTCTTTCAAGGTATTGGAAAAACCTCCCTGGTCTTTGTGGTTGAATCTGTGTTTGAAATTCACTGCTCAACTGAGAGTCCTTACAGATAATTGTATGTGTGGGGTACAGAGATGAGGTAGTCATTCAAAAAACATTATGTTAAACACTATTATTGCACACAGAGTGAGTCCATGAAACTTATTACGTGACTTTTTAAAACAAATCTATACTCCTGAACTTTAGGCTTGCCATAACAAAGGTGTTGAATACTTACTGACTCAAAGACATCAGCTTTTCATTAAATAAAAAATAAAAAACGAACATAATTCCACTTTGATATTATGTGGTACTGTGTGTAGCTCAGTAACAACAAATCTACATTGAATCCACTTTAAATTCAGTCTGTAACAAATAAATGTGGGAAACGTCAAGGGGGTGTGAACACTTTCTGAAGGCTCTGTGAAATCAAAATCAAATTTTATTTGCCGAATACAATTTCACCTTACAGTGAAATGCTTACTTACAAGCCCCTTAAGCAACAACGCAGTTTGGCACGGTTGGTTTAGAGCAGAAGAAAATGGCAGCCATCTCTCATTTTAACATGCATTGAACAGACTATTTTTGCTAACAGTGATTGAGTTATATTATTAGCATAAATCATGACTAATCCAATCAAATCATCACTTTAGGAATAGTGATGATTTGATTGGATTAGTCATGATTTATGCTAATAATATAACTAGTAGTCTATATTACATGAGTCTGTAAATATGATGACGCATGGGAATGCTTCATTATAAAAGGTTCATTTTAAAATGTTGAAAACGGACTTCCCCAAACTAGAAACTGACACGCTGCCTATGAAAATGCTGGTGATTTTGCTGTTTGTTACTGGTCTATTATACAGACAACATGATAGTGTCTCTCCTTCTCATTGGTCTATTATACAGACAACATGAGTGTCTCTCCTTCTCATTGGTCTATTATACAGACAACATGATAATGTCTCTCCTTCTCATTGGTCTATTATACAGACAACATGATAGTGTCTCTCCTTCTCATTGGTCTATTATACAGACAAGATAGTGTCTCTCCTTCTCATTGGTCTATTATACAGACAACATGATAGTGTCTCTCCTTCTCATTGGTCTATTATACAGACAACATGATAATGTCTCTCCTTCTCATTGGTCTATTATACAGACAACATGATAATGTCTCTCCTTCTCATTGGTCTATTATACAGACAACATGATAGTGTCTCTCCTTCTCATTGGTCTATTATACAGACAACATGATAATGTCTCTCCTTCTCATTGGTCTATTATACAGACAACATGATAATGTCTCTCCTTCTCATTGGTCTATTATACAGACAACATGATAATGTCTCTCCTTCTCATTGGTCTATTATACAGACAACATGATAGTGTCTCTCCTTCTCATTGGTCTATTATACAGACAACATGATAATGTCTCTCCTTCTCATTGGTCTATTATACAGACAACATGATAATGTCTCTCCTTCTCATTGGTCTATTATACAGACAACATGATAATGTCTCTCCTTCTCATTGGTCTATTATACAGACAACATGATAATGTCTCTCCTTCTCATTGGTCTATTATACAGACAACATGATAATGTCTCTCCTTCTCATTGGTCTATTATACAGACAACATGATAGTGTCTCTCCTTCTCATTGGTCTATTATACAGACAACATGATAATGTCTCTCCTTCTCATTGGTCTATTATACAGACAACATGATAATGTCTCTCCTTCTCATTGGTCTATTATACAGACAACATGATAATGTCTCTCCTTCTCATTGGTCTATTATACAGACAACATGATAATGTCTCTCCTTCTCATTGGTCTATTATACAGACAACATGATAATGTCTCTCCTTCTCATTGGTCTATTATACAGACAACATGATAATGTCTCTCCTTCTCATTGGTCTATTATACAGACAACATGATAATGTCTCTCCTTCTCATTGGTCTATTATACAGACAACATGATAATGTCTCTCCTTCTCATTGGTCTATTATACAGACAACATGATAGTGTCTCTCCTTCTCATTGGTCTATTATACAGACAACATGATAGTGTCTCTCCTCATTGGTCTATTATACAGACATGATAGTGTCTCTCCTTCTCATTGGTCTATTATACAGACAACATGATAATGTCTCTCCTTCTCATTGGTCTATTATACAGACAACATGATAGTGTCTCTCCTTCTCATTGGTCTATTATACAGACATGATAGTGTCTCTCCTTCTCATTGGTCTATTATACAGACAACATGATAGTGTCTCTCCTTCTCATTGGTCTATTATACAGACATGATAGTGTCTCTCCTTCTCATTGGTCTATTATACAGACAACATGATAATGTCTCTCCTTCTCATTGGTCTATTATACAGACAACAATGCCTCTCTCTCAACAATGCCTCTTTCTGTCATTCTGAGCCCCTAATCAGGTTACACAACCAATGCATGTTGGGAAAAACATCAGGTACATTTATAAAAAATGTCCGGTAAATTAAAATGCTGCTGGTCAACTGTGTCTGGCGCCACATTTTCATAATGGAAAACCCTGGCATGTGTGTGTGTGGTTGTGTTGGTACCTGAGTGTGTTGGTCACAGAGTGGGCTGCAACCTGGTGCGTGTGGTTGTGTGTGTGTGTGTGTGTGTGTGTGTGTGTGTGTGTGTGTGGTTGTGTTGTGTACCTGAGTGTGTTGGTCACAGAGTGGGCTGCAACAGAATCCTAGCAGTGTCTGAAAGATCCCCTGTTGGTCCAGCAGATCATAACACTGTCTGTCTTTCAGGCCCTCCTCTAGGACAGACAGAATCCACTCCCTCTCCATTTTGTGCTGAGAGGAGAGACAACATCATATCACGGGACGAGTCACCTCCATACTGATAACATCCACTGGGCTAAACACACAGTATCCAAGTTTACTAACGGGACAAACACCAATCCATTTCCTTTAGACCCGGATGTCTGTCTACTGGGAAACTTTACTGACACCAATCTTAGGCAAAGCCGTACTATAAAGCTAACAGAAATATTGCTAGCGATTGCCAAGAAATGTATTGCCTTGAAATGTAAATGGGATTCCTCCCTGCCAGTTGCAATGTGGCTATCGGAAGTTAATAGTTGTATCCCTTTGGCGAAAATCACTTACTGCTTGAGGAATAAGTTAAAGACATTTTACAGAATTTGGCAACGTTTTATTGACTGTATGGAGAATCTCCCCCCACATCTCATTGATTGAATCTCTATATAATCCTCACATAATGTTTCACACGTAATGTATAATATGTAGCCTACGGCAGGTGATCCAATGTCTCGTTATTTTTATTATTGTATGTTTGTATATTAGAATTATAATTATTTTTTTGTTACGCTCGTCTGTTACTGTCACTTTGTCCTATCGTTGTCTAATATCTTTTCACTTTTGTTTTGAATGTTCTAAATTGGGAAAATGCAAAAATTAAATATTTTAAATAAAAATGTTTAAAAATAAACCAATCCAAATTGATTGAGTAATTTCTCAGACAACTATTTCATTTATCAGAGTAAAACCTATTAGAATACTGTCAGTTAAATAGGACTAAAGGACAACCTATTAGAATACTGTCAGTTACATAGGACTAAAGGACAACCTATTAGAATACTGTCAGTTACATAGGACTAAAGGACAACCTATTAGAATACTGTCAGTTACATAGGACTAAAGGACAACCTATTAGAATACTGTCAGTTACATAGGACTAAAGGACAACCTATTAGAATACTGTCAGTTACATAGGACTAAAGGACAACCTATTAGAATACTGTCAGTTAAATAGGACTAAAGGACAACCTATTAGAATACTGTCAGTTACATAGGACTAAAGTAATACCTCGAGTAAGACTAACACTATACCACTGTAATACTGACACTATACTACTGTAATACTATACCACTGTAATACTGACACTATACTGCTGTAATACTATACTACTGTAATACTGACACTATACTACTGTAACACTATACTACTGTAATACTGACACTATACTACTGTAATCTATACCACTGTAATACTGACACTACACTACTGTAACACTATACTACTGCAATACTGACACTATACTACTGTAATACTGACACTATACTACTGTAATACTATACCACTGTAATACTACTGTAATACCATGCTACTGTAATACTGACACTATACTACTGTAACACTGACACTATACTACTGTAACACTATACTACTATAACACTATACTACTGTAATATTATAATCCTGTACTATTGTACTACTGTAATACTATACTACTGTAATTCTATACTACTGTAATACTGACACTATACTACTGTAACACTATACTACTATAATACTATACTACTGTACTACTGTAATAATGTAATACTGTACTACTGTAATTCTATACTACTGTAATACTGTAATACTATACTACTGTACTACTGTAATTCTATACTACTGTAATTCTATACTACTGTAATACTATACTACTGTAATACTGTAATTCTATACTGCTGTAATACTGTACTACTATACTACTGTAATACTTTAATACTGTACTACTGTAATACTATACTACTGTAATACTGTACTGCTGTAATACTATATTACTGTACTACTGTAATTCTATACTACTGTAATACTATATTACTATACTACTGTAATTCTATACTACTGTAATACTGACACTATACTACTGTAATTCTATACTACTGTACTACTGTAATACTGACACTATACTACTGTAATTCTATACTACTGTAATACTGACACTATACTACTGTAATTCTATACTACTGTAATACTGACACTATACTACTGTAATTCTATACTACTGTAATACTTTACCTCCATGTCACAGCTGTAGAACAGTTTGAAGAACTCTGGAACCCTTCTGAAGTCCAGACACTGATGGGAGAGCAGGAACCGGTTCACCACCACGTACATGTGCTCCTCTGGTTTCAGCATCTGCCGGGCCACCTTAGTGATGTACGTGGTCAGTACGAAGGGCATCCTGAGGTTCTGCTGTCGGATCCCATTCTTTACCATGTCCAGCAGGTACAGCAGCTGGGACAGACACACACACACACACACACACACACACACACACACACACACACACACACACACACACACACACAGAGAGACCTGGTTAAAACACAACATTACCACTCATGTACAAGGCCATGTCTGTGTCTGAAATGACTGTCTTTTCCCAATATATACTGAGTCTACAAAACATTAGGAACACCTGCTCTTTCCATGACAAAGACTGACCAGGTGAATCCAGGTGAAAGATATGATCCCCTTATTGATGTCACCTGTTAAATCCACTTCAAATCAGTGTAGATGAAGAGGAGACGACAGGTGGTTAAAGAAGGATTTTTAAGCCTTGAGACAATTGAGACATGGATTGTGTATGTGTGCCTTTGAGGGTGAATGGGCAAGACAAAATATTGAAGTTCCTTTGAACAGGGTATGGTAGTAGGTGCCAGGCGCACCGGTTTGTGTCAAGAACTGCAACGCTGCTGGTTTTTTTCACGCGCAACATTTTCCCGTGTGTGTCAAATAAGGTCCACCACCTGAAGGACATCCAGTCAACTAGACAACTGTGGGAAGCATTGGAGTCAACATGGGCCAGCATCCCTGTGGAACGCTTTAGACACCTTGTAGAGTCAACATGGGCCAGCATCCCTGTGGAACGCTTTAAACACCTTGTGGAGTCAACATGGGCCAGCATCCCTGTGGAACGCTTTAGACACCTTGTAGAGTCAACATGGGCCAGCATCCCTGTGGAACGCTTTCAACACCTTGTAGAGTCAACATGGGCCAGCATCCCTGGGGAACGCTTTCAACACCTTGTAGAGTCAACATGGACCAGCATCCCTGTGGAACGCATCCCTTCAACACCTTGTGGAGTCAACATGGACCAGCATCCCTGTGGAACGCTTTGGACACCTTGTAGAGTCAACATGGACCAGCATCCCTGTGGAACGCTTTAGACACCTTGTAGAGTCAACATGGGCCAGCATCCCTGTGGAATGCTTTAGACACCATGTAGAGTCAACATGGGCCAGCATCCCTGTGGAATGCTTTAGACACCTTGTAGAGTCAACATGGGCCAGCATCCCTGTGGAAACGCTTTCGACACCTTGTAGAGTCAACATGGGCCAGCATCCCTGTGGAAACGCTTTCCACACCTTGTAGAGTCAACATGGGCCAGCATCCCTGTGGAACGCTTTCAACACCTTGTAGAGTCAACATGGGGTCAGCATCCCTGTGGAACGCTTTAGACACCTTGTAGAGTCAATATGGGCCAGCATCCCTGTGGAACGCTTTAGACACCTTGTAGAGTCAACATGGGCCAGCATCCCTGTGGAACGCTTTAGACACCTTGTAGAGTCAGCATCCCTGTGGAACGCTTTAGGCACCTTGTGGAGTCAACATGGACCAGCATCCCTGTGGAACGCTTTCAACACCTTGTGGAGTCAACATGGACCAGCATCCCTGTGGAACGCTTTCAACACCTTGTAGAGTCAACATGCAGCATCCCTTGGACACCTTGTAGAGTCAACATGGACCAGCATCCCTGTGGAACGCTTTAGACACCTTGTAGAGTCAACATGGGCCAGCATCCCTGTGGAATGCTTTAGACACCATGTAGAGTCAACATGGGCCAGCATCCCTGTGGAATGCTTTCAACACCTTGTAGAGTCAACATGGGCCAGCATCCCTGTGGAACGCTTTCAACACCTTGTGGAGTCAACATGGGCCAGCATCCCCGGGGAACGCTTTCAACACCTTGTAGAGTCAACATGGGCCAGCATCCCTGTGGAACGCTTTCAACACCTTGAAGAGTCAACATGGACCAGCATCCCTGTGGAACGCTTTAGACACCTTGTGGAGTCAACATGGGCCAGCATCCCTGTGGAACACTTTCAACACCTTGTGGAGTCAACATGGGCCAGCATCCCTGTGGAACGCTTTAGACACCTTGTAGAGTCAACATGGGCCAGCATCCCTGGGAACGCTTTCAACACCTTGTAGAGTCAACATGGGCCAGCATCCCTGTGGAACGCTTTCAACACCTTGTGGAGTCAACATGGACCAGCATCCCTGTGGAACCCTTTCAACACCTTGTAGAGTCAACATGGGCCAGCATCCCTGTGGAACGCTTTAGACACCTTGTAGAGTCAACATGGGCCAGCATCCCTGTGGAACGCTTTAGACACCTTGTAGAGTCAACATGGGGCCAGCATCCCTGTGGAATGCTTTCCACACCTTGTAGAGTCAACATGGGCCAGCATCCCTGAGGAACGCTTTCAACACCTTGTAGAGTCAACATGGGCCAGCATCCCTGTGGAACGCTTTCAACACCTTGTAGAGTCAACATGGACCAGCATCCCTGTGGAACCCTTTCAACACCTTGTAGAGTCAACATGGACCAGCATCCCTGTGGAAAGCTTTAACACCTTGTAGAGTCAACATGGGCCAGCATCCCTGTGGAACGCTTTAACACCTTGTAGAGTCAACATGGACCAGCATCCCTGTGGAACCCTTTCAACACCTTGTAGAGTCAACATGGACCAGCATCCCTGTGGAACGCTTTAGACACCTTGTAGAGTCAACATGGGCCAGCATCCCTGTGGAACGCTTTAGACACCCTGTAGAGTCAACATGGGCCAGCATCCCTGTGGAACGCTTTAGACACCTTGTAGAGTCAACATGGGCCAGCATCCCTGTGGAACGCTTTAGACACCTTGTAGAGTTCATGACCCTGACTGTTCTGAGGGTAGAAGGGGGTGCAACTCAATATCAGGAAGGTGTTCCTAATGTTTTGTACACTCAGTACATCTCACCATCGCTCTCACATGAGATGAACTGCAAATGATGAGAGACCAGTGTGTGTGTGTGTGTGTGTTCGTGTTCGTGCGTACGTACGTATTTGCGTGTAGATGCATGTGTGTGTGAGCCTGATTGTGTGTGTGTGTGTGTGTGTGTGTGTGTGTGTGTATGTGTGAGCCTGATTGTGGGTGTGTGTGTGTGTGTATGTGTGAGCCTGATTGTGTTTGTGTGCGTGTGTATGTACCTGTCTCTTCTCTCTGAAGCGAGCAGCCTCCAGATGATGGTGGTATGAAGCCAGGACCTGATAGGCCGCTGCCCTCAGCTTGGGGTCGTAACTACTCAGGGACACCATCGTCACACCAAGGCCGTGACTCGACACAAACTTCAGACAGTCGATCACAGACTCTGTCACAGGACAGGAAGGACAGGAAGTTTGGTTTAGCAAGAAGACTGTGCAGTAACAACGCCATTGGTTCAACGTCACAGCGTGTATTTAGAGGTCCCATAATCAGGGATGTATTGATTAACAAAAAAATAAAAAATAAAAGTGGTTTCACAAACAATATTGGCGCTAAATAAGCGAGGAACACATTTTTAGTCTGGCAGACTAGTGGTTAGAGCGTTGGACTAGTAACCGGAAGGCTGCAAGTTCAAATCCCCAAGGTGACAAGGTACAAATCTGTCGTTCTGCCCTTGAACAGGCAGTTAACCCACTGTTCCTAGACCAGTTAACCCGCTGTTCCTAGACCAGTTAACCCACTGTTCCTAGACCAGTTAACCCACTGTTCCTAGACCAGTTAACCCACTGTTCCTAGACCAGTTAACCCACTGTTCCTAGACCAGTTAACCCCACTGTTCCTAGACCAGTTAACCCCACTGTTCCTAGACCAGTTAACCCACTGTTCCTAGACCAGTTAACCCACTGTCCCTAGACCAGTTAACCCACTGTCCCTAGACCAGTTAACCCACTGTCCCTAGACCAGTTAACCCACTGTTCCTAGACCAGTTAACCCACTGTTCCTAGACCAGTTAACCCACTGTTCCTAGACCAGTTAACCCACTGTTCCTAGACCAGTTAACCCACTGTTCCTAGACCAGTTAACCCACTGTTCCTAGGCCAGTTAACCCACTGTTCCTAGACCAGTTAACCCACTGTTCCTAGGCCAGTTAACCCACTGTTCCTAGACCAGTTAACCCACTGTTCCTAGACCAGTTAACCCACTGTTCCTAGACCAGTTAACCCACTGTTCCTAGACCAGTTAACCCACTGTTCCTAGACCAGTTAACCCCACTGTTCCTAGACCAGTTAACCCACTGTTCCTAGCCCAGTTAACCCACTGTTCCTAGACCAGTTAACCCACTGTTCCTAGACCAGTTAACCCACTGTTCCTAGACCAGTTAACCCACTGTTCCTAGACCAGTTAACCCACTGCTCCTAGACCAGTTAACCCACTGCTCCTAGACCAGTTAACCCACTGTTCCTAGACCAGTTAACCCACTGTTCCTAGACCAGTTAACCCACTGTTCCTAGACCAGTTAACCCACTGTTCCTAGACCAGTTAACCCACTGTTCCTAGACCAGTTAACCCACTGTTCCTAGGCCGTCATTGTAAAATAAGAATGTGTTCTTACCTGACTTGTCTAGTTAAATAAAGGTAAAATAAAATTAAACTTCAATGTTCTTTAGTATTATTTTTGATAAATGTATTTTTAAATGTGTAAATTCTTCTTTTTAAGTCTCACCATCTTTTGACTGTGTCAAATGTCTCAGAAAAGTGTGTTATTTAAAATGCTTGGATGTTTAAAACGCTTGGAGGTGTTTGGTCATTGGTAGTAGTCACCTGGCTGAAGCATGGCGCTGAAGAGAGGCAGGAGGAAACAAGGGTCGTACACACTCCCAAGATCCTTCACTTCCTCATCTTTGAAAATCAGCTCTTTACCCTCCTGTTGAAGGAAAGATGAGTGGAGTGTCATATCACATAGACATCTTATCGTTACACCACATGAACAGGGCCAAGAGTTTTCCCAGAATACATCAAACAGGAAGCAATCTGGGGACTAGTTAGTCTAGTTATAGTCTAATTAAAAAAGGTCCAGAGTCCTTTCTTTGTCAGGTCACACATATTCAGGAAATACTCCAGTATCTAAACATGATGTGTGTGTGTGTGTGTGTTACCTGTAGGATGATCCTGCGTTGCAGGGGGAAGTGAGTGATGGTGTTGATCATGGTGTCTGGGCTGAGCAGAGCCAGCAGGTCCTCAGAGCTGGGTTGCTGCCACAAGGAAACGCCCAGGCTTCTCCGGGCCTTATGGTGCTCCACCGCCGCTGGGCCCCAAAGCATGCACCTGCAGGTCACACACACACACACACACACATCAGTGTAATAGCACGGACGAGCAAACACACACAACTTATTGAGATGAAAGATAATTAAAAATGAATGAACTTACTGAAAGTCTACCAGACTGAAGCCGTTTCGTTCGTACTCCTGCAGCAGCAGTAACAGATTCTGATCTGCACAGAAAAGACGTGTCAGCCGACTGTAGAACAGAAGACATTTAAAAGCACACAGAAGGAACAGCTCTGTTACCTGTAGTACTGAGAGTAGCGCCGTACCCTCCCAGTAGGACTACGAAGTGGCTGCTGCTACAGACAGCAGGACTTCTCTTCACTAGGCTGAGCAGGAGAGAGACCAGGGCCTCTGGAAGAGAGAGCAGACAGAGAACTGTGTGTTAACTAGTGTTTAGTGTGTTACATAGTGTTCAGTGTGTTACATAGTGTTCAGTGTGTTACATAGTGTTCAGTGTGTTACATAGTGTTCAGTGTGTTACATAGTGTTCAGTGTGTTACATAGTGTTCAGTGTGTTACATAGTGTTCAGTGTGTTACATAGTGTTCAGTGTGTTACATAGTGTTCAGTGTGTTACATAGTGTTCAGTGTGTTACATAGTGTTCAGTGTGTTACATAGTGTACAGTGTGTTACATAGTGTCTAGTGTGTTACATACAGTGTTCAGTGTGTTACACAGTGCGTTACATATACCTGACCATTATAGTTGTATCGGTATGGATCTGGAAGTGAACGGAGAAAACGAGGGGGTATATGCACATCCCCCCAAGATAACCGTTCTGGGCAACCCCCCAAGATAACCGGTGCTGGGCAACCCCCCACCCAAGATAACCGGTGCTGGGCAAACCCCCCGGGGTAGCTGGTGCTGGGCAACCCTCCCTCCCCCAGGTAGCTGAGATAAATAATTCTGGGACCAGCAAACTTCTGATCTGGACGTGCTGTTAGAAAAAGAACATACAGAGAACAACAAAATGGCCCCCAACTCTGTACCTTTAACCTGTGTGTTCCCACTAAGGTCCTGTTCTGGACCTTTAACCTGTGTGTTCCCACTAAGGTCCTCCTCGTCTCCCAGCATGATGGGTAGAAACAGGGAGTGGCTGGAGGCCATCATGTGGATGGTAGGTAGAGGAACCAGGTCTTTAGGTCCTTCACTACCGCCATACATCAGATCCAACATCCTGTTTAGGGTGCTCAGGAAGTTAGGGTCTCTGTAGCGACACCTGGGAAGGAAAAGATTCTCCATAAACACGAGACATGAATATGTCAAGAGGAAAATACATCTCAGACTAACCTGGAGAAATGAAAGGTTAGATAAATCACATGACCCCCGACAGTCCCCCTGACAGACCCCCCAACAGACCCGACAGACCCCCGACAGTCCCCCTGACAGACCCGACAGACCCCCTGACAGACCTGACAAATCCCCCTGACAGACCCGACAGACCCCCCTGACAGACCCGACAAACCTCCCTGACAGACCCCCTGACAGACCCCCCGACAGACCCCCTGACAGACCCCCTCGACAGACCCCCCTGATAGACCCCCCTGACAGACCCCCTGACAGACCCCCCGACAGACCCCCTGACAGACCCCCTGACAGACCCCCTCGACAGACCCCCCTGATAGACCCCCTGACAGACCCCCCCCCTGACAGACCCCCTGACAGACCCCCCTGACAGACCCCCTGACAGACCCCCCTGACAGACATGATATACATTTATATTCAACAGAAGAGTTGTGTCTGAATAAAGGATCAGAACTTACTTCAGTCCAGCCTTGACAAAGCTGTTCCATTCTGCTGCTGTGATGTCTTCTGGAAAAGTCTGAGGGGGGAAAAAATATAAAAGTTTGTTTCTGAGTTACCAATGTAGTCCCGCGTGGCTCAGTTGGTAGAGCATGGCACTTGTAACGCGAAAGGTTGTGGGTTCGATTCCCACAAGGGGACCAGTACGAAAAACACATGTACTCACGACTGTAAGTCGCTCTGGATAAGAGCATCTGCTAAATGACTCAAATGTAAATGTACAACAATACCAACGTAATTTAAGTTGACATATCAACTGAAAACATCTCATGACCTCTGGTCAACAGGAGCGCATTTATATAAGGAATAGAGAGTCATTTGGGATGCGGACAACAGGTGATAGACTGTGGACCCACCAGCAGTACAGTCAGTCTATTCAGTATGCTGTCCTCCTGTGTGAGTGGTGCCGTGTTCTGGTCTCTGTTGTGACCGTAGGAAGAGCTCAGCCACCGGAGGGCAGCAGAGAGCACCGAAGTCCTCCACAACTCTAGCTCCTCGGGACAGACAGACAGCACAGCACTGATGGGGTCCACCAGCTGCCATCTGAAGGGAGGGACAGAGAGAAAAGAAATACACGTTGTTGATACATGGTCCCCTGTAAACCTTAGTAGATGTGTGTTTAACCGAAATAGGCTGACTTCCTAATAAATGGCACTGGAGGGGATGACCAACAGGCTCTGCTTCGAGGGGTGGTGCCTGCAGCCGCAGAACCTGGAGACACTGACATTCCTACCGCTGGTCAACAGTTACCTGCAGACTGCAGTCAGAGAGGACCCCGCCAGGCCTAAAGAAGGTAGGTGGTTGTGGTCTCGTCTGCTGTGTCAAACTCATTGTTACTGTATTTATGTTAGACTGGCAGCTGTCAAGGGGGTCTTTCTGTCAGGGGGGGTCTGTCAGGGGGCTATACAACCATGCTATATTTGTTTTTTCCCCCGTCTATAACTTATTTTATACATAAATGTTGCTGCTACTGTGTCTCTTATGACCAAAAAGAGCTTCTCATCTCGAACGAAGATTACATTTTCAACCTCTCCCTGACCGAGTCAGTAATAAATACATGTTTCTAACAGACCATCATAGTCCCTGAGCCCAAGGAAGCGAAGGTAACCTGCCTAAATGACTACCGCCTTGTAGCACACTCACGTCGGTGGCCATGAAGAGCTTTGAAAGGCTGGTCATGGCTCACAACACCATAATCCCGGAAACCGAAGACCCACTTCAATTTGCATACCGCCCCAACAGATCCACAGATGACGCAATCTCAATCGCACTCCACACTGCCCTTTCCCACCTGGACAAAAGGAACACCTATGTGAGAATGCTGTTCATTGACTACAGCTCAGCGTTCAACACCATAGTGCCCTCAAAGCTCATCACTAAGATAAGGACCCTGGGACTAAACCACTCTCTCTGCAACTGGATCCTGGACTTCATGACGGGTCGCCCCCAGGTGGTGAGAGTAGGCAACAACACATCTGCCACGCTGATCCGAGGGATGGTGCCCCTCAGGGGTGGGTGCTCAGACCCCTCCTGTATTCCCTGTTCACCCATGGCTGCGTGGCCAAACACGACTCCAACACCATCATTAAGTTTGCTGACGACACAACAGTGGTAGGCCTGAGCACCGACAATGACGAGACAGCCTATAGGGAGGAGGTCAGAGACCTGGCAGTGTGGTGCCAGGACAACAACCTCTCCTACAACGTTGAGGCAGCCTATAGGGAGGAGGTCAGAGACCTGGCAGTGTGGTGCCAGGACAACAACCTCTCCCTCAACGTGATCAAGACAAATTAGCTGATCATGAACTACAGGAAAAGGTGGGCCTGAAAAGGCCCCCATTAAAATCAACAGGGCTGTAGTGGAGCGGGTCGTGAGTTTCAAGTTTCTGGTGTCCTCATCACCAACAAACTAGAATGGTCCAAACACACCAAGACAGTTGTGAAGAGGGCACGACAACACCTATTCCCCTTCAGGAGACCAGGCTCCCAGATCCTAAAAATGTTCAACGGATGCACCATCTGATTGCATCACTGCCTGGTATGGCAACTGCTCTGCATCCGACCGCAAGGCGCAACATAGGGTAGTGCGAACGGCCCAGTACATCACTGGGGCCAAGCTTCCTGTCATCCAGGACCTAAATACCAGGCGGTGTCAGAGGAAGGCCAAAAAAATTGTCAAAGACCCCAGCCACCACGGTCATAGACTGTTCTCTCTGCTACCGCACGGCAAGCGGTACCGGAGCGCCAAGTCTAGGACCAAGAGGCTCCTTAACAGCTTCTACCCCCCAAGCCATAAGACTGCTGAACAGTTAATCAAATGGCCACCCAGACTATATTCATTGACCGTCCCCTTCGTTTTTACACTGCTGCTACTCACTTTACCCCTCCCTACATGAACATATTACCTAAATTACCTGGACTAACCTGTACCCCTGTATATAGTCTCATTACTAACCTGTACCCCCTGTATATAGTCTCATTACTAACCTGTACCCCCTGTATATAGTCTCATTATTAACCTGTACCCCTGTATATAGTCTCATTATTAACCTGTACCCCTGTATATAGTCTCATTACTAACCTGTAACCCCTGTATATAGTCTCATTACTAACCTATACCCCCTGTATATAGTCTCATTACTAACCTGTACCCCTGTATATAGTCTCATTACTAACAAGGAACCCCTGTATATAGTCTCATTACTAACCTGTACCCCCTGTATATAGTCTCATTACTAACCTGTACCCCCTGTATATAGTCTCATTACTAACCTGTACCCCCCTGTATATAGTCTCATTACTAACCTGTACCCCTGTATATAGTCTCATTACTAACCTGTACCCCTTGTATATAGTCTCATTACTAACCTGTACCCTCTGTATATAGTCTCATTACTAACCTGTACCCTCTGTATATAGTCTCATTACTAACCTGTACCCTCTGTATATAGTCTCATTACTAACCTGTACCCTCTGTATATAGTCTCATTACTAACCTGTACCCTCTGTATATAGTCTCATTACTAACCTGTACCCTCTGTATATAGTCTCATTACTAACAAGGAACCCCTGTATATAGTCTCATTACTAACCTGTACCCCCTGTATATAGTCTCATTACTAACAAGGAACCCCTGTATATAGTCTCATTACTAACCTGTACCCCCTGTATATAGTCTCATTACTAACCTGTAACCCCTGTATATAGTCTCATTACTAACCTGTACCCCCTGTATATAGTCTCATTATTAACCTGTACCCCCTGTATATAGTCTCATTATTAACCTGTACCCCCTGTATATAGTCTCATTACTAACCTGTACCCTCTGTATATAGTCTCATTATTAACCTGTACCCCTGTATATAGTCTCATTATTAACCTGTACCCCCTGTATATAGTCTCATTACTAACCTGTACCCTCTGTATATAGTCTCATTACTAACCTGTACCCTCTGTATATAGTCTCATTACTAACCTGTACCCTCTGTATATAGTCTCATTACTAACCTGTACCCCCTGTATATAGTCTCATTATTAAACAGTACCCCTGTATATAGTCTCATTATTAACCTGTACCCCTGTATATAGTCTCATTACTAACCTGTACCCCCTGTATATAGTCTCATTACTAACCTGTACCCCCTGTATATAGTCTCATTATTAAACAGTACCCCTGTATATAGTCTCATTATTAACCTGTACCCCTGTATATAGTCTCATTATTAACCTGTACCCCCTGTATATAGTCTCATTACTAACCTGTACCCTCTGTATATAGTCTCATTATTAACCTGTACCCCTGTATATAGTCTCATTACTAACCTGTACCCCCTGTACATAGTCTCATTACTAACCTGTACCCCCTGTATATAGCCTCATTACTAACCTGTACCCCCGCACACTGACTCGGTACCGGTACCCCCTGTATATAGCCTCGCTATTGTCATTTTATTGTTTCTCTTACATTTTTTACTTTGGTTAATTTGTAAATATTTTTGTATTGTTGGTTAAGGTCTTGTAAGTAAACATTTCAAAGTAAGGTCTACTACACCTGTTGAATTTGGCTGTGTTTTACTGAGGTAATACCTGTACAGACATATTACCTCTCAAAGCCGTCTAGTTTCTGCAGGGCAGCAGGCAGGGAGGCGATGAGCTCTCTGATGTCCTTGACCTTAGCTGTCAGTCTAACCAGACTAGACAGAGCCTCCACAACCTCCACAGGCCCCAGGGCCTCCCCTGTCTCCTGCCCCAGCACAGAGAGGCTCAGCCTGGGGAACAGGGCCTTCTTCAGGGCCTTCAGCACCGCTGTCTGAACTGTGGGACCACATGGGCATGTCAAACAACATGGTGACTGTGATAGTTAAGAACCAAACATGCACTTTCACTTCTTAAGTCAAGCATTAAATGTCAATGAGAGACTAAGTGGAAGTTAAGATTCAGACCCCCCTTGACAGACCCCATACCCCCCCTGACAGACCCCCCCTGACAGACCCGACAGACCCCCTGACAGACCCGACAGACCCCCTGACAGACCCCCTGACAGACCCCAGACCCCCTGACAGATCCCCCCCCCCTGACAGACCCCCTGACAGACCCGACAGACCCCCCTGACAGACCCGACCCCCCTGACCCCCTGAGCTGCCCCCCTGAGTCTAAGACCCCTCCTGATAAACCCCCTACAGTAACAATGAGTTTGACAGACACCCCCTGACAGCTGCCAGTCTAACATAAATACAGTAACAATGAGTTTGACACAGCAGACGAGACCACAACCACCTACCTTCTTTAGGCCTGGCGGGGTCCTCTCTGACTGCAGTCTGCAGGTAACTGTTGACTAGCGGTAGGAATGTCTCCGTCTGGTCTGCCAGGTTCTCCAGGTGCTGCGGCTGCAGGCACCACACCTCGAAGCAGAGCCTATGAGCAGAGCAGTTCTGCAGCAGAGCTACCCCGAGGGCCTGGGTGGCTGCAGTAAGAGGCCCCTGGAGACAGTGGACCAGGATGTCAGTGTGGAGGAGTTTAGCGTTGCCTGGCTGGGTCCTCAGGGCCTGCAGGAGGAAGGTCTCCAGAGATGGGCTGGAGCAGGAGAGGAGCAGGGTGGCCAGGCCTTGGAGGTGGGCCTGGGAGAGGAGGAGGATAGGGGAGCCGGATGAAGAGGCGTCGGAGGAGGAGGTGGTCTCAGTGAGGACCTGTAGAGCCGTGCGTCCGTAGACACTGAGCTCCGCTGCTCTGGGGCTCTTCTCTCCCTCCCCCGGGGTGATGAGCGCCTCCTTGGGGAGGAGGAGAAGGGAAGAGACCAGCTCCTGGAGGAGAGAGGGTTCCATGTAGGCATGCAAGGCCATGAAGGCTCTCACAGGCCGGGACTCCTTGTCGGTCTCCCTCCTCTCCCCAGTCTCCCCCAGCTCTCTGAGCAGAGCCCTTGATACAGCCTCTAGGTAGGGGGAGAGGAGATGGAGGGAGTTCAGGGGTCGAAGGACGGAGGCAGAGGACTGTAATAGACCCAGGATGCAGTCAGACAGTTGAGCACACAGCAGCTTCAGCCTGACGGGGTTGAGGGAGGTAGGAGGGACAGAGGACAACTCCAGAGACAGGAACCACTGTTCGATACACGGGTGCTTCAGGATGGAACTCAGCACTGACAACACCACCTACACACACACACACACACACACACACACACACACACACACACACACACACACACACACACAGGGAAAACACACACACACATATCACATCACCAGAACAAAACACACACACACACAAATATCCCAAATCCACCAGGGATACAGGTCAGGAAAAGGATACAGTATATCACATCACCAGAACAAAAAGTCAACGAGAAATATCCCAAATCCACCAGGGATAAGTTATTGAGCTACAATAAACAAAGAGGAACAAGGCTACAACTCTATTTGTCACGAAGACTCCCTGACGAAGGACACCGAGTCTTTGTCCTTTCTTTTTGATATGGTATGAAGACTCCCTGACGAAGGACACCGAGTCTTTGTCCTCCTTGGTCCTCCGTTGGAATTCTGACTACTATATATATATCTGGTATACTACCTCGGGTAAAAGGGCTACTGGTACCTACCAGGCTGTGGTCGTCCTCTGCTTCAGAAGACGGGTTGACCTCCAGGAAGAGCTCTGATCCATTCAGGAGGTCCACAGCTTTGGGTTCTGCTGCCTTGGCTGGATCTACTACAGTGGCGGTGTCCTGGTCCATAGCTATAGGCTCCGTCTCCGCCGCCACCTTGGGATCCACAGCCATGGTTTCTGCTGTCTCCACTGCCTTCTGATCAGCGACCATGGGCTCAGTCTCTCCTTCGACCATGGGCTCAGTCTCTCCTTCGACCATGGGCTCAGTCTCTCCTTCGACCATGGGCTCAGTCTCTCCTTCGACCATAGGCTCAGTCTCTCCTTCGACCATGGGCTCTGCCTCGGTTTCCTCAGTTGGTTCCTGTGGGCTCTGAAGCCTCAACACCAACCCCTGGAGAACTCCCATTAGGACATTGAGCTCCAGCAGCCCTGTGTCTATAGACAACTGTGGAGAGAGAGGAGACAACGTGTTAGGAGAGGTGGAGAGAGAGGAGACAACGTGTTAGGAGAGGTGGACAGACAGGAGACAATGTGTTAGGAGAGGTAGAGAGAGAGGAGACAATGTGTTAGGAGAGGTGGAGAGACAGGAGACAACGTGTTAGGAGAGGTGGAGAGACAGGAGACAACGTGTTAGGAGAGGTGGAGAGACAGGAGACAGCGTGTTAGGAGAGGTGGAGAGACAGGAGACAACGTGTTAGGAGAGGTGGAGAGACAGGAGACAACGTGTTAGGAGAGGTGGAGAGACAGGAGACAACGTGTTAGGAGAGGTGGAGAGACAGGAGACAGCGTGTTAGGAGAGGTGGAGAGACAGGAGACAGGAGACAGGAGACAGTGTTAGGAGAGGTGGAGAGACAGACACCGTGTTAGGAGAGACAGGAGACAACGTGTTAGGAGAGGTGGAGAGACAGGAGACAGCGTGTTAGGAGAGGTGGAGAGACAGGAGACAATGTGTTAGGAGAGGTGGCGAGACAGGAGACAACGTGTTAGGAGAGGTGGAGAGACAGGAGACAGGAGACAACGTGTTAGGAGAGGTGGAGAGAGAGGAGACAGCGTGTTAGGAGAGGTGGAGAGACAGGAGACAGGAGACGTGTTAGGAGAGGTGGCGAGACAGGAGACAACGTGTTAGGAGAGGTGGCGAGACAGGAGACAACGTGTTAGGAGAGGTGGAGAGACAGGAGACAACGTGTTAGGAGAGGTGGAGAGACAGGAGACAACGTGTTAGGAGAGGTGGAGAGACAGGAGACAATGTGTTAGGAGAGGTGGCGAGACAGGAGACAACGTGTTAGGAGCTAGTCATGGTAGATGCGGCTCGATAAAGCAGCGCTCATACAGGTTAGGTGAGTGAGTGTTTTCTCCGTACCATGCTGCAGTTGTCCACAGTGGTTTTGATGTACAGTAGGATCTGCTTGGCTGCAACGGGATACTCTGCCATCTCCATAGTGACCAGACTCTTCTCCAGTCTCCGTCTGAAGGAGTCTTCTAGCAGGGCAGAGGCCCCCTGGGTGTATGCCGTCTTCAGTAGACCAGTGAAGGTCACAGGACTAGGAGAGACACGGAAAGGTCTTTCACGGGACTGGAACTGTCAGACAGAGGAGAGACGATCGAACAGGAGGTTGGTTGTGGACACATAATAATATAATAATAATATAATAATATCGTCGTTGTAATTAGCACCATTAAATAATAACAACACTTTACCAATAACCTTATTATGAACACTTATGAACATGATATTAACACTACTACGTGTTATTAACAAGATAATAACAGTTATATCTGTATGATCGTGATGAGAGACAGGTGTTCTGACCAGAGGTTCCCGGGCCTGTTGGGGCAGCCATGTTGTGTAGTAGTGATGTAGGTGAATGATGGAGTGATGGGGAGGCCCAGGATCTTCAGAGGAGTTCAGCTCTTTGTCGTACTGTAGAAGAGCCAGGCTGAGGGGCAGAGGGTCTCTCTGACAGTGGAGCACGTCACATAGGACTGTTGCCATGTAGTCATATATTACACCTTAAATACACAACAAAACATTATACACCCTCACTAGGGTCAAATACACAATATTACACACCCTCCCTAGAGTCAAATACACAACATTACATTATACACATCTATGAATACACAACAAAACATTATACACCCTCCCTAGAGTCAAATACACAACATTACATTATACACCATCCCCAGGGTCAAATACACAACATTACATTATACACATCTATGAATACACAACATTACATTATACACCATCCCTAGGGTCAAATACACAACATTATATTATACACCCTCCCTAGAGTCAAATACACAACATTACATTATACACCCTCCCTAGAGTCAAATACATAACATTACATTATACACATCTATGAATACACAACATTACATTACACACCCTCCCTAGAGTCAAATACACAACATTACATTACACACCACCCCTAGGGTCAAATACACAACATTACATTATACACCATCCCCAGGGTCAAATACACAACATTACATTATACACCACCCCTAGGGTCAAATACACAACATTACATTATACACATCTATGAATACACAACAAAACATTATACACCCTCCCTAGGGTCAAATACACAACAAAACATTATACACCCTCCCTAGGGTCAAATACACAACATTACATTACACACCACCCCTAGGGTCAAATACACAACATTACATTATACACATCTATGAATACACAACATTACATTACACACCCTCCCCTAGGGTCAAATACACAACATTACATTATACACATCTATGAATACACAACAAAACATTATACACCCTCCCTAGGGTCAAATACACAACATTACATTACAGACCCTCCCTAGGGTCAAATACACAACATTACATTATACACATCTATGAATACACAACAAAACATTATACACCCTCCCTAGGGTCAAATACACAACATTACATTATACACATCTATGAATACACAACAAAACATTATACACCCTCCCTAGGGTCAAATAC
The DNA here is from genome assembly GCF_018296145.1 of Oncorhynchus tshawytscha. NCBI lineage: Eukaryota > Metazoa > Chordata > Actinopteri > Salmoniformes > Salmonidae > Oncorhynchus > Oncorhynchus tshawytscha. The sequence continues at coordinate 56,787,968 of NC_056442.1, read as the reverse complement.
ACAACATTACATTATACACCATCCCCAGGGTCAAATACACAACAAAACATTACACACCCTCCCTAGGGTCAAATACACAACAAAACATTATACACCCTCCCTAGGGTCAAATACACAACATTACATTATACACCCTCCCTAGGGTCAAATACACAACATTACATTATACACCCTCCCTAGAGTCAAATACACAACATTACATTATACACCCTCCCTAGGGTCAAATACACAACAAAACATTATACACCCTCCCTAGGGTCAAATACACAACATTACATTATACACCCTCCCTAGAGTCAAATACACAACATTACATTATATACCCTCCCTAGGGTCAAATACACAACAAAACATTATACACCCTCCCTAGAGTCAAATACACAACATTACATTATACACCACCCCTAGGGTCAAATACACAACATTACATTATACACATCTATAAATACACTACATTACATTATACACCATCCCTAGGGTCAAATACACAACATTACATTATACACATCTATGAATACACACAAACAAGGCTTTGAGTGTTTGAAAGAGCCACAGACAGTCCACCAGACAGACAGTCCGCCAGACAGTCCGCCAGACAGTCCGCCAGACAGACCTTTAGTAGTTTACCTTTCTCCGTTCTGTAGGTAGCAGGTAGTTTGTTCCTGGCCTCCAGGACAGCAGGTACCACGGCACTGAAAGGGAAGGTCTGGAGGATGAGGTCATCACTAAGCGCCGGGCCCAGCTCCTCAGTCTCCCCCTCGCTGCCCTCCATGATCACATCAACCATGTCCAGCACGTCTAGAGATACAAGCAGCACAATGTTTCCCACCAGGCCAAGCTTTGTCTTCACTAGCTATGTTTCCATTATCTTATACAGTGAAATCTTTGTCGACATTTTAGGAAGTTCACATAGAAAATACATACGATAATAATTGCCTGCTCTGGTGCGTTTCGAATTAACTGTCGTGTCGATTATTTTCTCTTTCTGTTTTTAAACCTAGGTGTTGAATAAAATGTTTCCATGATCCATTTGGGCAAAATGAGCATGAAAAAATTGGCGCCAGGATGTATGCCCTCCCACCCATCTGTTTCATGTCTCAGGTAGCGCGCGAAAGCCTGCATGGATAGAACACGCATGTACGCACACGCACTCGGTGGCCAGTATATTAGGTACACCACCCTGTCACCAAAATGGTTCGCTCCTACAGACAGTGAGACACGTGGTCGTGGCTTCCGATATAAAGCAGGCAGACAGGCATCAAGACATTCAGTTACTGTTCCATTGAACGATAGAATGGGCTAAATGAGTGACCTAAGCGAATTTGAGCGTGGCATTGTCGGTGCCAGGTTCCAGTAGCTCAGAAACGGCCTCCTGGGCTTTTCACACACACAACAATGTCTAGGGTTTACAGAGAACGGTGCGACAAACAAACAAACATTCAGTCAGCGGCAGTCCTGTGGGTAGAAAACAGCTCGTTGATGAGAGAGGTGAAAGGAGAATGGAAAGAACCGTGGAAGATAACAGGCATGAAATGGAGATGTACTGTAGTATGTATGTAGTAATCACCAACCGTCTTTAGCGCCATGAAAAACTATTTGCCCCTTGACGATTTTTAAAATGTTTTGATATTTTTGATACTGAATGTTAGACAAATGGAACCTGAGTTAACGAATAAAAAACATGTATACTTCATTTAATTTACAAAGTTACAGTGCATTCGGAAAGTATTCAGACCCCTTGACTTTTTCCACATTTTGTTCTCGCCTTATTCTGAAATGAATTAAAATAGTTTTTTCTCCCCTCATCAATCTACACACAAGAACCCCATAATGACATCACAATACCCTAAAATGACATCACAATACCCCATAATGACATCACAATACCCCATAATGACATCACAATACCCCATAATGACATCACAATGCCCCATAATGACAAAGCAAAAACAGGTTTCGAGAAATGTTTGCAAATGTAAAAAAATAAAAAAAATGGAAATATGACATTTATGTAAGTATTCAGACCCTTTACTCAGTACTTTGTTGAAGCACCTTTGGCAGCGATTACAGCCTCAAGTCTTCTTGGGTATGACGCTACAAGCTTGGCACACCTGCATTTGAGGAATTTCTCCCATTCTTCTCTGCAGATCCTCTCAAGATCTGTCAGGTTGGATGGGGAGTGTCGCTGCACAGCTATTTTCAGGTCTCTCCAGAGATGTTCGATCAGGTTCAAGTCCGGGCTTTGGCTGGGCCAATCAAGGATATTCAGAGACTTGTCCCGAAGCCACTCCTGTGTTGTCTTGGCAGTGTGCTTAGGGTCATTGTCCAGTTGGAAGGTGAACCTTTGCCCCAGTCTGAGGTCCTGAACACTCTGGAGCAGGTTTTCATCAAGGACCTCTGTACTTTGCTCCGTTCACCCTTCCCTTGATCCTGACTAGTCTCCCAGTCCCTGTCGCTGAAACACAGCATGCTGCCACCACCATACTTCACCGTAGGGATGGTGCCAGGTTTCCACCAGACGTGACGCTTGGCATTGAGGCCAAAGACTTCAATCGTGGTTTCATCAGACCAGAGAATCTTGTTTCTCATGGTCAGAGTCCTTTAGGTGCCTGAAGGACAGTGTCTTTTACTGATGAGTGGTTTCCATCTGGCCACTCTACCATGAAGACCTGATTGTGGTGCTGCAGAGATGGGAGAACCTTCCAGAAGGACAACCAACTCCACAGAAGAACTCTGGAGATCTATCAGAGTGACCATCGGGTTCTTGGTCACCTCCCTGACCAAGATCTTTCTCCACCAATTGCTCAGTTTGGCCGGGCGGCCAGCTCTAGGAAGAGTCTTGATGGTTCTAAACTTCCATTTAAGAATGATGGAGGCCACTGTGTTCTTGGGGACCTTCAATGCTGCAGAAATATTTTGGTACCCTTCCCCTGATCTGTGCCTCGACACAATTCCTTCGACCTCATGGCTTGGTTTTTGCTCTGACATTCACTGTCAACTGTGGGACCTTATATAGACAGGTGTGTGCCTTTCCAAATCATGTCCAATCAATTTAATCAAATTGTAGAAACATCTTAAGGATGATCAATGGACACAGGATAAACTTGAGCTCAAATTCGAGTCTCATAGCAAAGGGTCTGAATACTTATGTAAATCAGGCATTTCTGTTTAGAAATGTGTATTAATTTGCTAAAAAAAAAAAAAATACATCTAAAATTCTGTTTTCACTTTGTCATTGGTGGGGTATTGTGTGAAGATGAGGGAAACATTCTTTTAAAATCCATTTTAGAATAAGGCTGTAACGTAACAAAATGTGGAAAAAGTCAAGGTCTGAATTCTTTCCAAATGCCCGGTACGCAACACTCAATTCCCATGTGTGAAAAGGTCATTGCCACATGTGGGTTTTTAAGCATGAAGTGTTTGTTTCAAGTCCTGCCACAACATCTCAATTGGGTTTAGGTCTGGACTTGGACTAGGCCATTCCAAAACTTCAAATTTGTTGCTTTTTAACCATTTTCATATAGACTTGATTGTGTGTTTTGGATTCTTGTCTTGCTGCATGACTCCGCTACACTTCAGCTTCAGCTGACAGACCGACGGCCTGACATTCTCCTGTAGAATTCACAGATACTGATCAGGATTCCATGGTTCCTATGGTATCAAGGCAATGACTCAGCTACACTTCAGCTTACAGACTGATGGCCTGACATTCTCCTGTAGAATTCACAGATACTGATCAGGATTCCATGGTTCCTATGGTATCAAGGCAATGACTCAGCTACACTTCAGCTCCCAGACCGACGGCCTGACATTCTCCTGTAGAATTCACAGATACTGATCAGGATTCCATGGTTCCTATGGTATCAAGGCACTCAGCTACACTTCAGCTTACAGACCGACGGCCTGACATTCTCCTGTAGAATTCACAGATACTGATATCCATGGTTCCATGGTATCAAGGCAATGACTCAGCTACACTTCAGCTCCCAGACCGACGGCCTGACATTCTCCTGTAGAATTCACAGATACTGAGCCAAAAGGCATCCCCCTGAGGACCCCCCAGGACCATCACACAACCACCACCATGCTTGACTTTTGGAATAAGGTTCTTACTGTGGAATGCAGTGTTTGGTTCTGGTCAGACATAAAATGGGACACATGTCATCCAAAAAAGTTGACTGGAGTAGTTTTCCAAAAAAAGCATCTGGATGCACCTGGATGATCATCAATACTCTTGGAAGAATGTTCTATGGACAGATGAGTCAAAATAGCCAAAAGGTGGTACAACCAGTCATTGAATGTAAGGGGGCAATTACTTTTTCACACAGGAGAATTGGGTATTGCATAACTTTGTTCCCTTAATCTAATATTAGGTGTTGGTTGAAGATCTGATAATATTTAGTATCAACAATATACAATAACCTTTTCACAGTACTGTCTATGTGACATGGGGATGATGTAGGAGTCACCAACCGTCTATGTGAGAAGGGGATGATGTAGGAGTCACCAACCGTCTATGTGACATGGGGATGATGTAGGAGTCCCCAACCGTCTATGTGTGAGTTGGGGATGATGTAGGAGTCACCAACCGTCTGTGTGAGAAGGGGATGATGTAGGAGTCACCAACCGTCTATGTGAGAAGGGGATGATGTAGGAGTCCCCAACCGTCTATGTGAGAAGGGGATGATGTAGGAGTCCCCAACCGTCTATGTGAGAAGGGGATGATGTAGGAGTCCCCAACCGTCTATGTGACATGGGGATGATGTAGGAGTCACCAACCGTCTATGTGAGATGGGGATGATGTAGGAGTCCCAACCGTCTATGTGAGATGGGGATGATGTAGGAGTCCCCAACCGTCTATGTGACATGGGGATGATGTAGGAGTCACCAACCGTCTATGTGAGAAGGGGATGATGTAGGAGTCCCAACCGTCTATGTGAGATGGGGATGATGTAGGAGTCACCAACCGTCTATGTGACATGGGGATGATGTAGGAGTCCCCAACCGTCTATGTGAGAAGGGGATGATGTAGGAGTCCCCAACCGTCTATGTGACATGGGGATGATGTAGGAGTCCCCAACCGTCTATGTGAGAAGGGGATGATGTAGGAGTCACCAACCGTCTATGTGAGAAGGGGATGATGTAGGAGTCCCCAACCGTCTATGTGAGAAGGGGATGATGTAGGAGTCCCAACCGTCTATGTGACATGGGGATGATGTAGTGAGTCCCAACCGTCTATGTGACATGGGGATGATGTAGGAGTCACCAACCGTCTATGTGAGATGGGGATGATGTAGGAGTCCCCAACCGTCTGTGTGAGAAGGGGATGATGTAGGAGTCCCAACCGTCTGTGTGACATGGGGATGATGTAGGAGTCCCCAACCGTCTATGTGACATGGGGATGATGTAGGAGTCACCAACCGTCTATGTGAGAAGGGGATGATGTAGGAGTCCCCAACCGTCTATGTGAGATGGGGATGATGTAGGAGTCCCAACCGTCTATGTGAGAAGGGGATGATGTAGGAGTCCCCAACCGTCTATGTGACATGGGGATGATGTAGGAGTCACCAACCGTCTATGTGACATGGGGATGATGTAGGAGTCCCCAACCGTCTATGTGAGATGGGGATGATGTAGGAGTCCCCAACCGTCTATGTGAGATGGGGATGATGTAGGAGTCCCCAACCGTCTATGTGAGATGGGGATGATGTAGGAGTCCCCAACCGTCTATGTGACATGGGGATGATGTAGGAGTCACCAACCGTCTATGTGACATGGGGATGATGTAGGAGTCACCAACCGTCTATGTGAGAAGGGGATGATGTAGGAGTCACCAACCGTCTATGTGAGAGATGGGGATGCTGGCGGTGTCTCCGTCCTGTCCGCTAAGATTGGCCTGTAGGTAGGCTGCCTCCTGGACAAGACTGGCCACCTTGTCTGTGTAGGTGTAGGGGTTACACACCAGACACATGAGCACCTAGGGGGACATACACACACATCAACAGGGTTACATACAATCACCTGGACACACACACACACACACACACACACATCACAGAGAGACACACACACACACACACACACACACACACACACATCACAGAGAAAACACACACACACATCACAGAGACACACACACACACACACACATCACAGAGAAACACACACACACACACACACACATCACAGACACACACACACACACACACATCACATCACAGAGAGACACACACACACACACATCACAGAGAAAAGACACACACACACACACACACACAGAGAAAGACACACACATCACAGAGAAGAGAGACACACACACACACACACATCACACACACACACACACACACATCACAGAGAAGAGACACACACACACACACACACACAGAGAAGAGACACACAGAGAAGAGAGATTATTATTATTATTGTATGCTACTTATGACGACGATCGTAGCATAACGATAGATTGATCAATTGAGGGTATCTATGATTGATTGATTGATTGATTGAGGGTATCTATGATTGATTGATTGATTGATTGAGCGATGTGTCAATTGATCCATCGATCAACCATCTGTATTCTATGGGAGGTAGACCAGGTGACTGACCCTCTCCAGGAAGTGTATGACCGTGTCCTGCTGGTCTGTCTGTAGTCGGTCCAGGTGTTCCAGCCACAGCTCCAGCTCAGACCAGGTGTACTCAAACACTCCACTGTCCTTCAGCACCTAATTCCAAACAACGGAGACCAAGGAGTTTACAGGAACTAACAGTAGATGTTTTTAATAAGTACACTATAATTCGTTTTTACTACGTTGGGCACATTCAAGAGTCAGCGGGCATACTAAATTCTGTATATATATATAGGGCACTACTTTTGAAACCACTATGGGGAAAAGTACTCAATGGTCCTGCTTGAATAAAAGTGAAGATGCCTAAAAACAGAAAATGACTCAAGTAAAAGTGAAAGTCACACAGTAAAATACTACTTGAGTCAAAGTCTAAAAGTATTTGGTTTTAAAATATCAAAAGTAAAAGCTGTCCTGCTAAGCATTCAAAATGTAACGAGTACTTTTGGGTGTCAGGGAAAATGTACGGACATTATTTTCATTAGGAATGTAAGTGAAGTAAAAGTTATAAATAGTTTTTAAAAAACTATATAGAAAAGTAAAGTACAGATACCCCCAAAATAAATACTTAAGTAAGTACTTTAAAGTATTTTTTTTTTTTACTTAAGTACTTTACACCATTGGTCAAAAGTAGTGCACTCTATGTCAGGGAATGGAGTGTCAGTTAGGACAAAGCCCGTGTGTGATTCAAACCCGGATGGAACGGAGGCAGTAGGTCTTGCGCTCACCTTCACCACCAGTTTCCTGGTGGACATTTTCAGGTGGCTGTTGTTGCTGCTCACAAACATCTTGAGGAGCAGGAAGAACACAGACTTCTCCCCAGAGCCCGTCTCCACGTGATCCTGACAACGGAAAGGAGCAAAATGGAATGACTTCAAGGTTATAAAAGGAGACTTCACAAATAGACCAGGGGCAAAACTTTCACTGGGGGGGGGGAAGAGACATGCCCCCCCCAGTTGTTTTATTGCACTGTGATGCAAAAAGAGACATGCTGAAGGACCATACAGACACCTCAGAGCTTTTGAGACAACCGTGAAGCATGGAGGAGGAGGTGTGATGGTGTGGGGGGGCTTTACTGGTGACACCATCAGTGATTTATTTAGAATTCAAGGCACACTTAACCAGCATGGCTACCACAGCATTCTGCAGCGATACGCCCATCTGGTTTGGGCTTAGTGGGACTATCATTTGTTTTTCAACCTCCAGACAGGGTAAAGGCTATTTTACTCTGCATCAGATGACCTGGTCTCCATAATCACCCGACCTCAACCCAATTGAGATGGTTTGGGATGAGTTGGACCGCAGAGTGAAGGAAAAGCAGCCAACAAGTGTTCAGCATATGTGGGAACTCCTTCAAGACTGTTGGAAAAGCATTCCAGGTGATGCTGGTTGAGAGAATGCCGAGAATGTACAAAGCTGTCATCAAGGCAAAGAGTGACTATTTATTTTGGTTACTACATGATTCCATACGTGTTATTTCATAGTTTTGATGTCTTCACTATTATTCTACAATGTAGAAAATAGTAAAAATAAAGAACAACCCTTGAATGAGTAGCTGTGTCCAAACTTTGGACTGACCGACCGTATGTGTATGTACTTATATATATCACTAGATTGGATTTATTACTAGATTAAGGGTACACTGTGTAACTTTCATAAGGTTTGGATACCCTATATGGAACGACTAAAGAAGTCTGTAATGACAACATGCCCATATCAGGGGAGATACCTCTTTAGGTCATCCCTAGCTACTGGGCCGCTCAGTCCTGGGGGTCTGCCCAGGGTCAGGAGAGATAGCTCTTTAGGTCATCCCTAGCTACTGGGCCGCTCAGTCCTGGGGGTCTGCCCAGGGTCAGGACTGAGGTTGCCACTCTGGCTTCGGCCTAACACACCAGAAACCAATAATGAACGTAAGATCCTAAAGCTGAGTGGGGTGTGTTGGGTTGGGGCGCTGTAGGGCGGTTGGCCCTTAGCTGGATTGTCCCGTCCTGCCCCCTATACTGTGTACAAGTAAAAAGAGCACTACAGTACTCTTAAGGCCTATGATATGAATCACAGCGCCCTTCGGCGGTTACAGACCTCTGGCGGTTACAGCCCGGTGCCCTCTGGCGGTTACAGACCGGTGCCCTCTGGCGGTTACAGACCTCTGGCGGTTACAGACCTCTGGCGGTTACAGACCTCTGGCGGTTACAGACCTCTGGCGGTTACAGACCTCTGGCGGTTACAGACCTCTGGCGGTTACAGACCTCTGGCGGTTACAGACCTCTGGCGGTTACAGACCTCTGGCGGTTACAGACCTCTGGCGGTTACAGACCTCTGGCGGTTACAGACCTCTGGCGTTACCTCTCACCATGACAATAACAGTGGAGGTTAGCAAATTATCCGAGGGAGCACCCCCTGTTTATGTCCCTACCACTTCTAAAAACCAAAAACCCCTGCAAGTAACAGCCATTTACTGTTTCCATAGTCTCACATTTCCTTTGAAGCCACTCTAGGAGATAGCAGACAGTTCAACCCCTGGTCTGTTCCATGCTCCTTATAGGGGATATTAAACATACCACTAACAGTCTGCTCCATTCTAACCTGAACCCTGAACCCGGTCTATAACCATCTCACCTGAACTCTGAACCAGGACAACTTGCTGGTCTAGAAGCTCCCCTGAACCAGGACAACTTGCTGGTCTAGAAGCTCCCCTGAACCAGGACAACTTGCTGGTCTAGAAGCTCCCCTGAACCAGGACAACTTGCTGGTCTAGAAGCTCCCCTGAACCAGGACAACTTGCTGGTCTAGAAGCTCCCCTGAACCAGGACAACTTGCTGGTCTAGAAGCTCCCCTGAACCAGGACAACTTGCTGGTCTAGAAGCTCCCCTGAACCAGGACAACTTGCTGGTCTAGAAGCTCCCCTGAACCAGGACAACTTGCTGGTCTAGAAGCTCCCCTGAACCAGGACAACTTGCTGGTCTAGAAGCTCCCCCCTGAACCAGGACAACTTGCTGGTCTAGAAGCTCCCCTGAACCAGGACAACTTGCTGGTCTAGAAGCTCCCCTGAACCAGGACAACTTGCTGGTCTAGAAGCTCCCCTGAACCAGGTGATAACATCAAACACACCCGGTCTATAATCATCTCACCTGAACTCTGAACCAGGAGAACTTGCTGGCCGGCAGGTCCAGGGCCAGTTGTAATATCTGGTGTTGAAGGACTGGATGGACCTCCTCTCTCATACCTTTCTCTGACACGATACCTGAAGAGAGAGACCAAATACAATACCGTTAAAACGATCCTCTCAAGATGGACACAACCAGTGGATGATTTCACAGGCCTTTTGGATAGCCGTACAGATCCTCAGAATGATGTGATAACATGGAAATTGTGTGCTAACACAATGTAAGGCAAATTAATAGATTTTAACATTCTGTTAGCACATCAGGGAGATAACTTCCATATTTTTTAACAGGACTAATAAAGAGCAACAGAGCAATCAATCAATCAATCAATGAATCAATCAATCAATCAATCAATGAATGAATCAACCAATGAATGAATCAATCAACCAATAAATCAATCAATCAATGAATGAATCAATGAATCAATCAATCAATCGATCGATCGAGATCGATCGTCCATCCATAGAGTTTATAGAGCAGTACCTTTGAGCAGCTTGCTGAAGTCAAACTTGCTCTGGCTAACCAGATGAGGCACTACCTTCTGGTAGAGACACATGACCTGGAGGATGAGGGCTTTCAGGACAATGACCTCTGGAGACTCGGGGCCTGACGGGGCTGGAGGAGACAGACGGGAGATATAGACAGATGGGAGAGACAGACAGATGGGAGAGACAGACAGATGGGAGACACAGACAGATGGGAGACACAGACAGATGGGAGACACAGACAGATGGGAGACAGAGACAATCAATGGGAAGAGAGACAGACAGGAGAGACAGACAGATAGGAGACAGAAAGATGGGAGAGAGACAGACAGATGGGAAACACAGACAGATAGATGGGAGAGACAGGAGAGACAGACAGACGCACAGGAAGAGAGAGAAGGAGAGACAGACAGATAGGAGACAGAAAGATGGGACAGACAGACGCACGGGAAGAGAGACAGACAGGAGAGACAGACAGATAGGAGACAGAAAGGTGGGAGACACAGACAGATGGGAAACACAGACAGACAGGAGACACAGACAGATAGATGGGAGAGACAGGAGAGAGAAAGACAGATGGGAGACACAGACAGACAGATGGGAGAGACAGAAGAGAGACAGACAGATGGGAAACACAGACAGACAGGAGACACAGACAGATAGATGGGAGAGACAGACAGATGGGAGAGACAGACAGATGGGAGACACAGACAGATGGGAGACACAGACAGATGGGAGACACAGACAGATGGGAGACACAGACAGATGGGAGAGACAGACAGATGGGAGACACAGACAGATGGGAGACACAGACAGATGGGAGACACAGACAGATGGGAGACACAGACAGATAGATGGGAGAGACAAAAGAGAGACAGACAGACGCACGGGAAGAGACAGACAGGAGAGAGTCAGTTAGTCACCCCTTGTTCAACTAAAGAGAGTTATAGTCGGGACAATATAGAAACGAGGAAAAATACCATATTGGTTAAGGACTATTTCAACGATGTATAAAGAGAGAGTTATAATTATAAAGAAGAGAACATTCCAATGACTATAAATATATTACAATGGAAGACATCTACCGGGTTGTTCAACTTTAGTCGCGTCCTCTTTGACATCTCCTTCCTTCTTCCCTTCATTCCCTCCTTTCTCCTTCTTGGTCAGTGACTGCCATTTGGACACGATGCTCGTCATGTCCGGTAGAACCTACAGAGAACATGGACGCCCCCCCCACCGAGTTCAGTTGACCTCCTTCAATCTATTCACGTTGTGCAGCAGTCAGAGTGGTCATTCAGTCAGAGTGGTCATTCAGTCAGAGTGGTCATTCAGTCAGAGTGGTCATCCAGTCAGAGTGGTCATTCAGTCAGAGTGGTCATTCAGTCAGAGTGGTCATCCAGTCAGAGTGGTCATTCAGTCAGAGTGGTCATTCAGTCAGAGTGGTCATCCAGTCAGAGTGGTCATCCAGTCAGAGTGGTCATTCAGTCAGAGTGGTCATTCAGTCAGAGTGGTCATTCAGTCAGATAAAAGCTGGTCATCATCGGATCTACATGGGCAACACTGCATTTAGTTTAGTAGCTAGGAGGTCGACTGTATGTTGTCTACCCCAGTAGGTCCACAGTCCTACAGTAGGTCCACAGTCCTACAGTAGGTCCACAGTCCTACAGTAGGTCCACAGTCCTACAGTAGGTCCACAGTCCTACAGTAGGTCCACAGTCCTACAGTAGGCATACAGTACTAGAGTAGGCATACAGTACTACAGTAAGTCCACAGTCCTACAGTAGGTCCACAGTCCTACAGTAGGTCCACAGTCCTACAGTAGGTCCACAGTACTACAGTAGGTCCACAGTCCTACAGTAGGTCCACAGTCCTACAGTAGGCATACAGTACTACAGTAGGTCCACAGTAGGTCCAGTCCTACAGTAGGTCCACAGTCCTACAGTAGGTCCACAGTCCTACAGTAGGTCCACAGTCCTACAGTAGGTCCACAGTACTACAGTAGGTCCACAGTCCTACAGTAGGTCCACAGTACTACAGTAGGCATACAGTCCTACCGTAGGTCCACAGTACTACAGTAGGTCCACAGTACTACAGTAGGTCCACAGTACTACAGTAGGCATACAGTCCTACCGTAGGTCCACAGTACTACAGTAGGTCCACAGTACTACAGTAGGTCCACAGTACTACAGTAGGCATACAGTCCTACCGTAGGTCCACAGTACTACAGTAGGTCCACAGTACTACAGTAGGTCCACAGTACTACAGTAGGTCCACAGTCCTACAGTAGGTCCACAGTCCTACAGTAGGTCCACAGTACTACAGTAGGTCCACAGTCCTACAGTAGGTCCACAGTACTACAGTAGGTCCACAGTAGGTCCACAGTCCTACAGTAGGTCCACAGTCCTACAGTAGGTCCACAGTCCTACAGTAGGTCCACAGTCCTACAGTAGGTCCACAGTACTACAGTAGGTCCACAGTCCTACCGTAGGTCCACAGTCCTACCGTAGGTCCACAGTACTACAGTAGGTCCACAGTCCAGTACACAGTAGGTCCACAGTACTACAGTAGGTCCACAGTCCTACAGTAGGTCCACAGTACTACAGTAGGTCCACAGTACTACAGTAGGTCCACAGTACTACAGTAGGCATACAGTCCTACCGTAGGTCCACAGTACTACAGTAGGTCCACAGTGCTACAGTAGGTCCACAGTACTACAGTAGGTCCACAGTACTACAGTAGGTCCACAGTCCTACAGTAGGTCCACAGTACTACAGTAGGTCCACAGTACTACAGTAGGTCCACAGTACTACAGTAGGTCCACAGTACTACAGTAGGTCCACAGTACTACAGTAGGTCCACAGTACTACAGTAGGTCCACAGTACTACAGTAGGTACTGCTGTGTGAGGTCCTGTATGTTACCTTGCCGAGTGCCTCCCTGTACTGCTGTGTGAAGTCCTGTATGTTACCTTGCCGAGTGCCTCCCTGTACTGCTGTGTGAGGTCCTGTATGTTACCTTGCCGAGTGCCTCCCTGTACTGCTGTGTGAAGTCCTGCATGGTGGCTGGTGTGTAGAGATCAGAGGCGAGCCACACAGAGCGGTCCAGACACAACTCTATGTTCCTCTGAGCTCTCTTCAGAAGGAACGACATGAGGGACAGGGTCGTGTGCTGCACCACCGCGTTGGCAAACTGGGACAGGCACACGAGAGGAAAGATGGGTAAACAGTCCAGCACTGGGAAACGTTGGGCAACATTTTCATCAACAAAAGTGACAAGTCTGTTAAATAGCCATTATTCTAGAACAACGGTGTCAACTCACGTTGATGCCCTGCGTGAAGAAGGCCTTGTTACAGACGGGAGGAAGTGATGTCACCAGCACCATGGACAGGAGGCGGGGCAGAGGAACAACCTCTCTGGTCTGGAAGGCCTTGGACACCTCTGGCTGAGACTCGTAGATCTGAGAAGACAGGATAGAGTGGTCGACAGCGGTCAAAATGACAGTGCCTGTGATTGACAGACAAGGGACAGCCAATTTGGGGCGGCAGCGTAGCCTAGTGGTTAGAGTGTAGAGGCGGCAGGTAGCCTAGTGGTTAGAGCGTTGGACTAGTAACCGGAAGGTTGCAAGTTCAAACCCCCGAGCTGACAAGGTACAAATCTGTCGTTCTGCCCCTGAACAGGCAGTTAACCCACTGTTCCTAGGCCAGTTAACCCACTGTTCCTAGACCAGTTAACCCACTGTTCCTAGACCAGTTAACCCACTGTTCCTAGACCAGTTAACCCACTGTTCCTAGACCAGTTAACCCACTTTTCCTAGACCAGTTAACCCCACTGTTCCTAGACCAGTTAACCCCACTGTTCCTAGACCAGTTAACCCCACTGTTCCTAGACCAGTTAACCCACTGTTCCTAGACCAGTTAACCCACTGTTCCTAGACCAGTTAACCCACTGTTCCTAGACCAGTTAACCCACTGTTCCTAGACCAGTTAACCCACTGTTCCTAGACCAGTTAACCCACTGTTCCTAGACCAGTTAACCCACTGTTCCTAGACCAGTTAACCCCGCTGTTCCTAGACCAGTTAACCCCGCTGTTCCTAGACCAGTTAACCCCGCTGTTCCTAGACCAGTTAACCCCACTGTTCCTAGACCAGTTAACCCACTGTTCCTAGACCAGTTAACCCACTGTTCCTAGACCAGTTAACCCACTGTTCCTAGACCAGTTAACCCACTGTTCCTAGACCAGTTAACCCACTGTTCCTAGACCAGTTAACCCACTGTTCCTAGGCCGTCATTGAAAATAATAACTTGTTCTTAACTGACTTGCCTAGTTAAATAAAGGTTAAAAAAAAAAATTAAAAATACAAATTGTGACGGTGTTGTAAGATTCCCATTTTGTTTAGTTGATTTCTGTTCGCCGCGCCCCTGCGCACGGTGACGTCTGATCTCCATACATTCATACAATAGAATACAGCTTACAATCCTCTATGTTGTTGTTGGTGTCAACGTTACAGACAGAACTGTCCCCGAGGTTTGAAACGTAAACAAAATAATTCTAGAAAAACCAATAATACAAGGAAACAAAGAGTTTATTAAAAACCTTCTTGAGCAGAGTGATGTTGTCCGTCCAGGCAGATTTGAGGCGAGGGATGAAGGAGTACTGTGTCTCCTTGAAGAACCTGGGCAAGATGTCAGGACTGACCCTTAGTATATTGACCATCAGATCAGACACCAGGTCATCCTCTGTAGCCTGCTTCAGCCCCACCACAAACTGCAGTAGCACAATGTTACCAGCCCTGGACAGAAGACAGACACAACAACTTCAGGTCTGTGTTTACTGTACAGACACACAACAAAAACTTCAGGAGGGTGATGGAGAGAGGGAAGAGAGAGGGGAGAGAAAACAGAGAGGAGATAGGAGAGATATAGGAGAGAGAACAGAGAGGAGATAGGAGAGATATAGGAGAGAGAACAGAGAGGAGATAGGAGAGATATAGGAGAGAAAACAGAGAGGAGATAGGAGAGATATAGGAGAGAGAACAGAGAGGAGATAGGAGAGATATAGGAGAGAGAACAGAGAGGAGATAGGAGAGATATAGGAGAGAGAACAGAGAGGAGATAGGAGAGATATAGGAGAGAAAACAGAGAGGAGATAGGAGAGATATAGGAGAGAGAACAGAGAGGAGCGAGTACAGAGAGAACCGAGAGAAGGAGAGATGGGAGAGCGATAGAGGAGAGAGAACAGAGAGAAGGAGAGATGGGAGAGAGATAGAGGAGAGAGATAGATGAGAGAGAACAGAGTGAAGGAGAGATGGGAGAGAGATAGAGGAGAGAGATAGATGAGAGAGAACAGAGAGAAGGAGAGATGGGAGAGCAATAGAGGAGAGAGAACAGAGAGAAGGAGAGATGGGAGAGAGATAGAGGAGAGAGAACAGAGAGAAGGAGAGATGGGAGAGAGATAGAGGAGAGAGAACAGAGAGAAGGAGAGATGGGAGAGAGATAGAGGAGAGAGAACAGAGAGAAGGAGAGGGGAGAGAGATAGAGGAGAGAGAACAGAGTGAAGGAGAGATGGGAGAGAGATAGAGGAGAGAGAAGATGAGAGAGAACAGAGAGAAGGAGAGATGGGAGAGCAATAGAGGAGAGAGAACAGAGAGAAGGAGAGATGGGAGAGAGATAGAGGAGAGAGAACAGAGAGAAGGAGAGATGGGAGAGAGATAGAGGAGAGAGAACAGAGAGAAGGAGAGATGGGAGAGAGATAGAGGAGAGAGAACAGAGAGAAGGAGAGATGGGAGAGAGATAGAGGAGAGAGAGAACAGAGAGAAGGAGAGATGGGAGAGAGATAGAGGAGAGAGATAGATGAGAGAGAACAGAGAGAAGGAGAGATGGGAGAGCAATAGAGGAGAGAGAACAGAGAGAAGGAGAGATGGGAGAGAGATAGAGGAGAGAGAACAGAGAGAAGGAGAGAGATAGAGGAGAGAGAACAGAGAGAAGGAGAGATGGGAGAGAGATAGGAGAGAGAACAGAGAGAAGGGAGAGAGATAGGAGAGAGAACAGAGAGAAGGGAGAGAGATAGAGGAGAGAGAACAGAGAGAATGAGAGATGGGAGAGAGATAGAGGAGAGAGAACAGAGAGAAGGAGAGATGGGAGAGCAATAGAGGAGAGAGAACAGAGAGAAGGAGAGATGGGAGAGAGATAGAGGAGAGAGATAGATGAGAGAGAATGGAGAGGAGAGAGAACAGAGAGGAGAGAGAGAAGGGGAGATGGGAAAGAGAGAGGAGAGAGAACAGAGAAGGAGAGATGGGAGAGAGATAGAGAAGAGAGAACAGAGAGGAGAGAGAGAACAGAGAAAAAGAGATGGAAGAGAGAACAGAGAGAAGGAGAGATGGGAGAACAGAGAGATAGAGAGAGAACAGAGAGAGAGGAGAGCGAACAGTGTGATAGAGAGAGAACAGAGAGAAGGAGAGATGGAAGAGAGAACAGCGAGAGAGAGAACAGAGAGAGAGGAGAGCGAGGGGAGATAAAGAGGAGAGAGAACAGAGTGATAGAGAGTGATAGAGAGAGAACAGAGAGAGAGGAGAGAACAGAGAGGAGAGATGGAAGAGAGAAGAGAGAGAGAACAGAGAGAAGGAGAGATGGAAGAGAGAAGAGAGAGAGAGAACAGAGAGAAGGAGAGATGGGAGAGAAGAGAGAGAGAGAGAACAGAGAGAAGGAGAGATGGGAGAGAAGAGAGAGAGAGAGAACAGAGAGAAGGAGAGATGGAAGAGAGAGAACAGAGAGAAGGAGAGATGGAAGAGAGGAGAGAAGAGAGAGAGAGAGAACAGAGAGAGAGGAGAGAGAACAGAGTGATAGAGAGAGAACAGAGAGAGGAGAGAGAACAGAGAGAGAACAGAGTGATAGAGAGAGAACAGAGAGAGAGGAGAGCGAGGGGAGATAAAGAGGAGAGAGAACAGAGTGAAGGAGAGATGGGAGAGAGATAGAGGAGAGAGATAGATGAGAGAGAATGGAGAGGAGAGAGAACAGAGAGGAGAGAGAGAAGGGGAGATGGGAAAGAGATAGAGGAGAGAGAACAGAGTGATAGAGAGAGAGGAGAGCGAGGGGAGATAAAGAGGAGAGAGAACAGAGAGAAGGAGAGATGGGAAAGAGATAGAGGAGAGAGAACAGAGTGATAGAGGAGAGATGGGATGCATCAGATTCATGACTGACCTGCCGGCCGTTCCAAAGCTGGGGTCGTAGAAACTGATGCCATGTTTCCGGGAGCAGCATAGATTCAGGAGGAAGTTGTGAACCAGTTTCCTCACGACCATCTTCCCTGCTTCCTCTGCGTTCTCTGCCATCTGAAGAAATTCAAAACAAGACTCGGTGATGATTGTGAGTGAGAATCATTTAGGGGGCGCTTATATTTGTCCTCTTACACACTTAAATAAGTGTGTAATGGAAAGAGAGAGAAAGAGAAAGAGAGCAGAGATAAAGAGAGATAGAGGGAACTAGTGGACAGATCCATTACCTTGCTGTCGTCTGTGCTTGCATCCACAATGCCATTCCACCTGTAGAGAGATGCAATCTGGGCCAGGAGAGATGGGGTAAAGAAACGCACCTTCTGGGTCTTACTGATGGCTTGTCTCTGGACCACCTACAGCAGAGGAAACACATCGCTGTCACGTGTCCTCCCTTCTCCTGAGCTCCAGGTCACCAGGCTGCTCATTATGACGCACACCAGCGCCCCATCAGCCTCACCTGGAACTCCATAACCTACCTGATGACCTTCCCTAAATCTGTCTCTCTCCCTTTGGTTCTTCCTTCCTGATGACCTTCCCTAAATCTGTCTCTCTCCCTCTGGTTCTTCCTGTCTGATTACCATCCCTAAATCTGTCACTCTCCCTCTGGTTCTTCCTTCCTGATGACCTTCCCTAAATCTGTCTCTCTCCCTCTGGTTCTTCCTGTCTGATTACCATCCCTAAATCTGTCTCTCTCCCTCTGGTTCTTCCTGTCTGATTACCATCCCTAAATCTGTAACTCCCTTTGGTTCTTCCTGCCTGATTACCATCCCTAAATCTGTCTCTCTCCCAATCTATCACTCCCTTTGGTTCTTCCTGCCTGATTACCTCCCATAAATCTATCACTCCCTTTGGTTCTTCCTGCCTGATTACCTCCCCTAAATCTGTCTCTCCCTTTGGTTCTTCCTGCCTGATTACCTCCCTAAATCTATCACTCCCTTTGGTTCTTCCTGCCTGATTACCTCCCCTTAATCTATCACTCCCTTTGGTTCTTCCTGCCTGATTACCATCCCTAAATCTGTCTCTCTCCCAATCTATCACTCCCTCTGGTTCTTCCTGCCTGATTACCTCCCCTTCTATCACTCCCTTTGGTTCTTCCTGCCTGATTACCATCCCTAAATCTGTCTCTCTCCCAATCTATCACTCCCTCTGGTTCTTCCTGCCTGATTACCTCCCAAATCTATCACTCCCTTTGGTTCTTCCTGCCTGATTACCATCCCTAAATCTGTCACTCTCCCAATCTATCACTCCCTCTGGTTCTTCCTGCCTGATTACCTCCCATAAATCTATCACTCCCTTTGGTTCTTCCTGCCTGATTACCTCCCCTAAATCTATCACTCCCTCTGGTTCTTCCTGCCTGATTACCTCCCTAAATCTATCACTCCCTTTGGTTCTTCCTGCCGATTACCTCCCCTTAATCTATCACTCCCTTTGGCTCTTCCTGCCTGATTACCTCCCCTAAATCTATCACTCCCTTTGGTTCTTCCTGCCTGATTACCTCCCCTAAATCTGTCTCTCCCTTTGGTTCTTCCTGCCTGATTACCATCCCTAAATCTGTCACTCCCTTTGGTTCTTCCTGCCTGATTACCATCCCTAAATCTGTCTCTCCCTTTGGCTCTTCCTGCCTGATTACCTCCCCTAAATCTGTCTCTCCCTTTGGCTCTTCCTGCCTGATTACCTCCCCTAAATCTGTCTCTCCCTTTGGTTCTTTCCCCAGGCGTTATTGTATTTGTGTTCCAGTGTTCATGTCTGTACACTACCTGTGTTTCTTGTCTTGTTCTATGTTAATTTATTAAATAAACTCCCTGGACTTGTTTCCCGACTCCCCAGCGTAAACGTTATAACCCCTTAAAGTCTGCAGTTATAACGCATTATAATGCAGTTATTAATACACTATAAATACTGGTCATAAGTATGTACAGCCACCTTATAAATGTCTCCTAATCGTCCTGACAAAACAGCCATTTTCATTCATTACCCTGAAAAGTCACCGAGACAACGAGATTAGGCCCCACCTTAGTCTGCAGAGTAGACAGAATCAGGTTGACAGTGGAGATACGATCCTCCTTCAGTCCGCTGCTTAGAATGTCTGGCAGGAAATCTGACAGACAATCAGATGTTTCATCATCAGACACGGGAGAGACAGGCCTATATTCCTACAGTAGAGATAGGACCCTCCTTCAGACACGGGGAAGGCAGGCCTATATTCCTACAGTAGAGATAGGACCCTCCTTCAGACAAGGGGAAGGCAGGCCTATATTCCTACAGTAGAGATAGGACCCTCCTTCAGACAAGGGAGAGGCAGGCCTATATTCCTACAGTAGAGATAGGACCCTCCTTCAGACAAGGGAGAGACAGGCCTATATTCCTACAGTAGAGATAGGACCCTCCTTCAGACACGGGGAAGGCAGGCCTATATTCCTACAGTAGAGATAGGACCCTCCTTCAGACAAGGGAGAGACAGGCCTATATTCCTACAGTAGAGATAGGACCCTCCTTCAGACAAGGGAGAGACAGGCCTATATTCCTACAGTAGAGATAGGACCCTCCTTCAGACACGGGAAGACAGGCCTATATTCCTACAGTAGAGATAGGACCCTCCTTCAGAGAAGGTAGAGACAGGCCTATATTCCTACAGTAGAGATAGGACCCTCCTTCAGACAAGGGGAAGACAGGCCTATATTCCTACAGTAGAGATAGGACCCTCCTTCAGACACGGGAAGGCAGGCCTATATTCCTACAGTAGAGATAGGACCCTCCTTCAGACAAGGGAGAGACAGGCCTATATTCCTACAGTAGAGATAGGACCCTCCTTCAGACAAGGGAGAGACAGGCCTATATTCCTACAGTAGAGATAGGACCCTCCTTCAGACACGGGAAGACAGGCCTATATTCCTACAGTAGAGAAAGGACCCTCCTTCAGACAAGGGAGAGACAGGCCTATATTCCTACAGTAGAGATAGGACCCTCCTTCAGACAAGGGAGAGACAGGCCTATATTCCTACAGTAGAGATAGGACCCTCCTTCAGACACGGGAAGGCAGGCCTATATTCCTACAGTAGAGATAGGACCCTCCTTCAGACAAGGGAGAGACAGGCCTATATTCCTACAGTAGAGATAGGACCCTCCTTCAGACAAGGGAGAGACAGGCCTATATTCCTACAGTAGAGATAGGACCCTCCTTCAGACAAGGGAGAGACAGGCCTATATTCCTACAGTAGAGATAGGACCCTCCTTCAGACAAGGGAGAGACAGGCCTATATTCCTACAGTAGAGATAGGACCCTCCTTCAGACAAGGGAGAGACAGGCCTATATTCCTACAGTAGAGATAGGACCCTCCTTCAGACAAGGGAGAGACAGGCCTATATTCCTACAGTAGAGATAGGACCCTCCTTCAGACAAGGGAGAGGCAGGCCTATATTCCTACAGTAGAGATAGGACCCTCCTTCAGACAAGGGAAGACAGGCCTATATTCCTACAGTAGAGATAGGACCCTCCTTCAGACAAGGGAGAGACAGGCCTATATTCCTACAGTAGAGATAGGACCCTCCTTCAGACACGGGGAGAGACAGGCCTATATTCCTACAGTAGAGATAGGACCCTCCTTCAGACAAGGGGAAGGCAGGCCTATATTCTCAAGCTTATTTTATTTGTATTATTCTTGTTGTATTTTCTGTCATTTTGAGATGTGGTATGATCCTGACCTTTCATCTCCAGTAGTTGTCCAATAGTAACATTGTCACCAGAGACCAGGAAGGAGAGGGCAAACTGGGTGTAAGCCATGCGGACATCAGGTCTACCCTAGAGAGAGATGAATGAGATCACAGAATACCAGTCATTAGAGATGCATCATTATAACCTCAATCCAAGCCCTGGTTGGGACATAGTTTTTGGGACATAGTTTTTCCTGATCAGCTCAAACGTTCAGGAGGATGACATATTGACACTAAAGACAACTATAAACCAACCGTGGGTTTTCAACGACACCAAAGAGAACTATAAACCAACCGTGGGGTTTCAACGACACCAAAGACAACTATAAACCAACCGTGGGGTTTCAACGACACCAAAGACAACTATTAACCAACCGTGGGGTTTCAACGACACCAAAGACAACTATTAACCAACCGTGGGGTTTCAACGACACCAAAGACAACTATTAACCAACCGTGGGGTTTCAATGACACCAAAGAGAACTATAAACCAACCGTGGGTTTTCAACGACACCAAAGAGAACTATAAACCAACCGTGGGGTTTCAACGACACCAAAGAGAACTATAAACCAACTATAAACCAACCGTGGGGTTTCAACGACACCAAAGACAACTATAAACCCTCATACAGAGGGAGTGTCCCAAACAGCACCCTATTCCCTATGGGACCCTGGTCAAAAGTAGTGCACTATATAGGGAATAGGGTGCCATTTAGGATGGACACAGACACTGACCAGGTCTCTTACCATCTTATCCTTCCTCTTGGCCAAAGCAGACAGGCCTTTAGTGAAGTGGAAGTGGCTGAAGACTTCCCTGGCTGTGTCTGCTCCCTGGGATACCATGGCTGACAGGAAACTCAGGCAGTGACGGACAAACCTGGCCCAGAAGAGACGACAACACTATGTTAGAATGAGACACACCCAAAATCTGTATTTCGTCCAAACAAAAGTTGCTTCATGTTCCAACGTACCTGTGGTTTTCTGAGTGTAGGGAGGTCTGTATGAGTTTCATATAGCTGGAAACAGCCTTCTTTACTATAGTGAATCCCACCATGCTGAAATGAGAGAGATCACTGGCTGTACGCAGCAGAATCATCTCCAAACTCTGGAAAATCAACATCATCTGGACAGAGACAAGGACAATGTAATGTTTAACAGATTAGTGCATGGTGTGTACATATATAGCCTGATTATATAGACTGATTATATAGACTATATATATATATAGACTGATTATATAGACATATATATGACTGATTTCCAGTGAACAGGAGACTGACAGAAGCTGATGCTGTACTCTACATACTTCACTCTCCATCTGCTTGTCTCCCTCCAGCAGTTTGAAGATCTCAGAACACTCCATGGAGATCTTGATGTAACCCTCAACAACGTCATACAGGTCAGGACATGGCAGCTTCTTTGCCGTCGTGATGAATGTATCCAAGCCTGCAGTGCAGAGAGAACATTTGTTGTTCAGTAATGACATATTCAATGACAATACAACTAGCACCTTTGATAATTGACATACACTCTGCAACAAACACACAAACATTAAAACAAAGAGTGAAATCCTGTCACTAAAAAAGTTGAGAACAATACGTTATAGCGCCGTTGTAGGTAGCTAGTAAGCTAACGGTAGCTAATAGCAACACGGCCACTCACCCTTCATTGCCTTGGTCGGCTCCTTCAACATGGCTTTAAAAACAGTTCCATTGAACTCTGCTGTCTCAGATACTTTTCCTTTCTTCGCATGCGTTTTGGACTCATCCACATCTTCACTCGACCGTTTCTTCCCCATCTTGTTTGAGAGGTAAACCGAAAATGCGATCAAATAGTTTTAGCCACCGGTCTTGCTGGCTACACATGTGAGAACCTAAACAGAAATGTGTTCTTCTGTCAATGTG
Source organism: Oncorhynchus tshawytscha (assembly GCF_018296145.1). NCBI lineage: Eukaryota > Metazoa > Chordata > Actinopteri > Salmoniformes > Salmonidae > Oncorhynchus > Oncorhynchus tshawytscha. The sequence continues at coordinate 56,764,808 of NC_056442.1, read as the reverse complement.
TCCGGGGGAGCTCCATTTCCATGTCACTTTGGTTCCGGGCTGCGCAATCAGTGAGAATTCTCCCTTCACGCTCACGCACAATATTCCTCAAATATAAACCATTCATTCAAATAAAGAAATTAGACTGACAGTCTTGTTTCTTTTATTTCCTCTTCAAGGAGGGATCGTTATTAGAATAACAGAATAATGGTTCAGGAATTGAGCCTGTCATTCCTACCTCATTCAGCTCATTGTAAAGAACATACAGAAAACATGACAGCACTTTATCATTATTAATAAAGTATTGTATCTATCTGAAATGGATATCAAGTTTTGATACATTAAACAGATCATTGACATTAATGTCCATGGCTGATGGCCACTGTGTAGTTTGTGGCGGCAGAGCTGCAGTCTCCCCCCGTCCATCACTGTAGTCTTGCATTGCCATCCTTCCAAATCTGGAAGGAAGCCAGGCAGCCGAGGCTCCCATCACAGGGCTGTTGGAACTGAAAGGCGAGGAGGAGGAAGCCAGGGAGCTGAGGCTCCCATCACTCGGCTGTTGATCCATGTCCCATATGAACTTCAGAGTCACGTCCTTCATCCGCTCCTCATAGACCTGGTCAAACCTTCCCACTCTGGGCCACTGTGAACACGTTCTTCCAGTCCCCAAATTTGACCCATCACAGCACAACCGACAGGTCATGAGTCAGAGTAAGAGCATTATAAATGGTTTATATGCAGTTCATTTATAATCCGTTCCCCCCCCCATCTCTGGCCCATAGTCATGAAGCATCTCATAGTAATCTTATTCATTATGATCTCAAAGTCACAACTGATCCTAGATCAGCATTGCTATAGAGACGCTGTGTGAATACAGGGTCAAGCCCATAGTCATGAAGCATCTCATAGTAGATGTGCTGATCTAGGATCAGCCCCTTTTTTGAGCATGTCCTCTGGTATGAACTCATAGTTGGCCTTGAGGTCGTGTTACATGTTTTACAACGTGTATTTTTTTAAACTGTCATGTTGAAGTCTGCTTCATTCAGGTCCCCCTCCAGGAAGTGGCTGATCTTCAGGTCCTGAGAAAAAATAAATAAACATGTTCATTAAAGATGAAACCCCTGCCTGAGGTTGCACTATTGGTTAGAGCCTGTAAGTCAGCATTTCATTGTAAGGTCTACACCTGTTGTATTCGGGGCACGTGACAAATAAACTTTGATTTGATTTGGTGAAGGCCACTGCCCTGAGGTTGGGGGAGTGGTGAAGGCCACTACCCTGAGGTTGGGGGAGTGGTGAAGGCCACTACCCTGAGGTTGGGGGAGTGGTGAAGGCCACTACCCTGAGGTTGGGGGAGTGGTGAAGGCCACTACCCTGAGGTTGGGGGAGTGGTGAAGGCCACTACCCTGAGGTTGGGGGAGTGGTGAAGGCCACTACCCTGAGGTTGGAGGAGTGGTGAAGGCCACTACCCTGAGGTTGGGGGAGTGGTGAAGGCCACTACCCTGAGGTTGGGGGAGTGGTGAAGGCCACTACCCTGAGGTTGGGGGAGTGGTGAAGGCCACTACCCTGAGGTTGGGGGAGGGTGAAGGCCACTACCCTGAGGTTGGGGAGTGGTGAAGGCCACTACCCTGAGGTTGGGGAGTGGTGAAGGCCACTACCCTGAGGTTGGGGAGTGGTGAAGGCCACTACCCTGAGGTTGGGGAGTGGTGAAGGCCACTACCCTGAGGTTGGGGGAGTGGTGAAGGCCACTACCCTGAGGTTGGGGGTGGTGAGGCCACTGAGTGAAGGCCACTACCCTGAGGTTGGGGTGGTGAAGGCCACTACCCTGAGGTTGGGGGAGTGGTGAAGGCCACTACCCTGAGGTTGGGGGAGTGGTGAAGGCCACTACCCTGAGGTGGTGGGGCCACTACCCTGAGGTTGGGGGAGTGGTGAAGGCCACTACCCTGAGGTTGGGGGAGTGGTGAAGGCCACTACCCTGAGGTTGGGGAGTGACTACCCTGAGGTTGGTGAAGGCCACTACCCTGAGGTTGGGGTGAAGGCCACTACCCTGAGGTTGGGGAGTGGTGAGGCCACTACCCTGAGGTTGGGGGAGTGGTGAAGGCCACTACCCTGAGGTTGGGGAGTGGTGAAGGCCACTACCCTGAGGTTGGGGGAGTGGTGAAGGCCAGGGGGGAGTGGTGAAGGCCACTACCCTGAGGTTGGGGGAGTGGTGAAGGCCACTACCCTGAGGTTGGGGGAGTGGTGAAGGCCACTACCCTGAGGTTGGGGGAGTGGTGAAGGGGAGTGGTGAAGGCCACTACCCTGATGTTGGGGGAGTGGTGAAGGCCACTACCCTGAGGTTGGGGGAGTGGTGAAGGCCACTGCCCTCGACACATATGCAATCCCCTGCTTGTCTGGAATCAAATCCTATTCCCACAGTACTTCTACACACTATGTACTGTCACATTTCATGTCCCTCCTTATTAATAAAAACTGGAAAATTAGGCAAGAGATTCGGGATAGGCAAGCCAGGCTGGTTGGATGACTCTAGACATCGAGATGTCTTATATGAATGATGTCTTTAATCTACCATCCCCTGCCAACCAGTGGTCCAAAAAGTCCTCAAAGCTCTTTGGGGTCTGAAACATGACCCAGTCAATACACCAGCGATAATAGGAAAATCACATTGCCCTTTGAGTTCCGCATGACATAGATGATCTGGGAAAAGAACAAGAGGAGGCATTTACTATAAATGTACAGCCCTGGTCAGATGTAGCGCACTAGCCTATGGGCCCTGGTCAGATGTAGTGCACTAGCCTATGGGCCCTGGTCAGATGTAGTGCACTAGCCTTTGGGCTAGTCAGGGAGTTCCCCCCCCCATATACTCCAGCCATGGCATCATCTCCAAGTTGTTGGGATAGACATCACCCACCTAGAGGTGATGATGTGCTCTGTGGCCAGATTGTTCCTGCAGGTCAGCATCATGAAAGGTCATAGATCTCCTTTTTTATTTGACCTTTATTTAACTAGGCAAGTCAGTTAAGAACAAATTCTTATTTTCAATGACGGCCTAGGAACAGGGGGTTAACTGCTTATTCCTCGGCCTATGGGCCCTGGTTCAGATTTTCAATGACTAGCCTATGAACAGGGGATGTTAACTGCTTATTCCTGGTCAAATTAGCCTATGGGCCCTGGTCAGATGTAGTGCACTAGCCTAGCCTATTTAGTGAGCATTTCTACTTTGCCAAGATAATTCATCCACCTGACAGATGTGGCATATCAAGAAGCTGATTAAACAGCATGATCATTACACAGGTGCACCTTGTGCTGGGGGACAATAAAAAGCCACTCAAATGTGCAGTTTTGTCACACAACACAATGCCACAGGTTCCTCAAGTTTTGAGGGATCGTGCAATTGGCATGCTGACTTCAGGAATGTCTACCAGAGCTGTTGCCAATGAACTGAATGTTGATTTCTCTTCCATAAGCCACCCCCAGCATTGTTTTAGAGGATTTGTCAGTACGTCCAACCAGGCCTCGTGTAACCAAGCCAGTCCCAGACCTCCACATCCGGCTTCTTCACCTGCGGGACCGTCTGAAACTCGGACAGCTGATGAAACAGTGGGTTTCCACAACTGAAGAATTTCTGCACAAACTGCCAGAAACCGTCTCAGGGAAGCTCATTATGGGTGCTCGTCGTCCTCACCAGGATTTTGACCTGACTGAAGTTCGGCGTCGTAACCGACATCAGTGGGAAAAAGCTCACCTTTAATGGCCACTGGCACGTTTGACAAGTGTGTTCTTCAAGGACGAATCTTGGTTTCAATTGTACCGGGCAGATGGCGTTGTATGGGCGAGCGGTTTGCTGATGTCAACATTGTGAACATAGTGCCCCGTGGTGGCGGTGGGGTTATGGTATGGGCAGGCATAAGCTACAGACAACAAACACAATTGAATTTTATTGATGGAAATTTAACTTCACAGAGATACCGTGACGAGATACTGAGGCCCGTTGTCGTGCCATTCATCCGCCGCCATCACCTCATGTTTCAGCATGATAACACACAGCCCCATGTCGCAAGGCTCGGTACACAATTCCTGCAAGCTGAAAATGTCCCAGTTCTTCCATGTTCTGCAGACTCACCAGACAATGTCACCCGTTGAGCATGTTTGGGATGCTCTGGATCGACGTGTACGACAGCGGGCTCCAGTTCCCATCAATATTCGGACAGCCATTGATGAGGAGTAGAACAACATTCCCACAGGCCACATTCAACAGCCTGATCAAGTCTATGCGAAGGAGATGTGTGGTGTTGCATGAGGCAAAATGGTGGTCACACCAGATATCGACTGGTTTTCAGATCCACGCCACTACCTTTGCTTTTTAAGGTATCTGTAACCAACAGATGCATATCTGTATTCCCAGTCGTGTGAAATCCATAGATTAGGGCCTAATTAATTCATTTCAATTGACAGATTTCCTTATATGAATTGTAACTCAGTAAAATCTTTGAAATTGTTGCATGTTGCGTTTATATATTTGTTCAGTGTACATATTTGTATTTGTATTTATTATGGATCCCCATTAGTTCCTGTCAAGGCAGCAGCTACTCTTCCTGGGGTTTATTATGGATCCCCATTAGTTCCTGCCAAGGCAGCAGCTACACTTCCTGGGGTTTATTATGGATCCCCATTAGTTCCTGCCAAGGCAGCAGCTACTCTTCCTGGGGTTTATTATGGATCCCCGTTAGTTCCTACCAAGGCAGCAGCTACTCTTCCTGGGGTTTATTATGGATCCCCATTAGTTCCTGCCAAGGCAGCAGCAACTCTTCCTGGTGTTCAAACACATTTTAAAGCACTTACATAACTCATAAAACAAAGATAAAACAGTTCATATAACATTTATTACACCACTACATATCTACAATACAAAATGTATAACAACAATGTATACAACAATATTACAATCTACACTACCGTTCAACAGTTTGGGGTCACTTAGAAATGTCCTTGTTTTCGAAAGAAAAGCACATTTTTTGTCCATTAAAATAACATCAAATTGATCAGAAATACAGGGTAGACATTGTTGATGTTGTAAATGACTGTTGTAGCTGGAAAAGGCAGATTTTTTAATGGAATATCTACATAGGCAGACAGAGGCCCACTATCAGCAGCCATCACTCCTGTGTTCCAATGGCACGTTGTGTTAGCTAATCCAAGTTTATCATTTTAAAAGGCTAATTGATCATGAGAAACCCCTTTTGCAATTATGTTAGCACAGCTGAAAACTGTTGTCCTGATTAAAAAAGCAATAAAACTGGCCTTCTTATGACTAGTTGAGTATCTGGAGCGTCAGCATTTGTGGGTTCGATTACAGGCTCAAAATGGCCAGAAACAAAGTACTATCTTCTGAAACTCGTCAGTCTATTATTGTACTGAGACATGAAGGTTATTCCATGCGAGAAATTGCCAAGAAACTGAACATCTCGTACAACGCTGTGTACTACAACCTTCACAGAACAGAGCAAACTGGCACTAACCAGAATAGAAAGAGGAGTGGGAGGCCCCGGTGCATAACTGAGCAAGAGGACAAGTACATTAGTGTCTAATTTGAGAAACAGATGCCTCCGGGATGTTGGCCTTCTAGGCAGAGTTGCAAAGAAAAAGCCATATCTCAGACTGGCCAATAAAAATAAAAGATTAAGATGGGCAAAAGAACACAGACACTGGACAGAGGAACAATCTGGTTTGTGCTTAGGGGAACAATAATTTGTTTTTCAACAGGACACTGACCCAAAACACAAGTTTGGACACACCTACTCATTCAAGGGGTTATCTTTATTTTTTAAATTATTTTCTACATTGTAGAATAGTAATCAAAACATCAAAACTATGAAATAACACATATGGAATCATGTAGTAACCAAAAATGTGTTAAACAAATCAAAATATATTTTAGATTTTAGATTCTTCAAAGTAAAGATTGTCCTGTTCAGCCTGGAGGTGTGTTGGGTCATTGTCCTGTTCAAAAACAAATGATAGTCCCACTAAGCGCAAACCAGATGGGATTGCGTATCGCTGCAGAATGCTGTGGTAGCCATGTTGGTTATGTGTGCCTTGAATTCTAAATAAATCACTGACAGTGTCACCAGCAAAGCACCCCTACACCATCACACCTCCTCCTCCATGCTTCATGTTGGGAACCACACATGCGGAGTTCATCCGCATCTACTCTGCGTCTCACAAAGACACGGCGGTTGGAACCAAAAATCTCAAATTTGGACTCATCAGATCAAAGGACAGATTTCCACCAGTCTAATGTCCATTGCTCGTGTTTCTTGGCCCAAGCAAGTCTCTTCTTCTTATTTGTGTCCTTTAGTTGTGGTTTCTTTGCAGCAATTCAACCACGAAGGCCTGATTTACAAAGTCTCCTCTGAACAGTTGATGCTGAGATGTGTCTCTTACTTGAACTCTGTGAAGCATTTATTTGGGCTGCAATTTCTGAGGCTGGTAACTCTAATGATGTCACACCCTGACCTGAGTATTCTTTGTTTTCTTTATTGTTTTGGTTAGGTCAGGGTGTGACATGGATGATGTACAGTATGTTTTTTTTTTGGACTGTCTAGGGGTTTTGTAGGTTTTTGGGGTTGGTTACTATCTAGGTGTTTATATATGTCTATGTCTAGTTGTCTGTGTCTGCACATTTGTAGTATAGCTTCACGTTCGTTGTGTTATTTGTAATTTGTTTCGTGTCCGTCTTCATTAAATGTATAACTTGTATTCAAATCACGGTCTTGGTCTCCACCATTAGACGAACGTGACAAATGAACTTATCCTCTGCAGCAGAGGTAACTCTGGGTCTTCCTTTCCTGTGGCGGTCCTCATGAGAGCCAGTTTCATCATAGCGCTTGAAGGTTTTTGCGACTGCAATTTTCCAAATTGACTTACCTTCATGTCTTAAAGTAATGATGGACTGTCATTTCTCTTTGCTTATTTGAGCTGTTCTTGCCATAAAAAGGACTTGTTATTTTACCAAATAAGGCTATCTTCTGTATCCCAACACTGCCTTGTCACAACACAACTGACTGGCTTAAACCCTTTAAGGAAAGAAGTTCCACAAATCAACTTTCAACAAGGCAGACCTATTCATTGAAATGCATTCCAGGTGACTACCTCATGAAGCTGGTTGAGAGAATGCCAAGAGTGTGCAAAGCTCTCATCAAGACAAAGGATGGCTACTTTTAAGAATCTCAAATAAAAATATATATTTGTGTAACATTTTTTTGGTCAAATCAAATCACACTTTATTTGTCAAATGCGCAGAATAAAACAAGTGTATACTTTACCGTGAAATGTTTACTTACAAGCCCTTAACCAACAATGCAGTTCAAGAAGAGTTAAGAAAATATTTACCAAATAAACTAAAATAAAAATGATAAAAAGTAACACAATAACATAATAACACGGCTATATACAGGGTGTACCGGTACCGAGTCAGTGTGCGGGTGTACAGATTAGAGGTAATTTGTACATGTAGGTAGGGGTGAAGTGACTATGCATCGATAATAAACAGTGAGTAGCAGCAGTGTAAAACAAATGGAGTGGGTGGGGGGGTCAATGTAATAGTCTGTTTGCCATTTAATACTTGTTCATCAGTCTTATGGCTTGGGGGGTAGAAGCTGTTAAGGAGCCTTTTGGACCTAGACTTGGCTCTCCGGTACCGCTTGCCGTGCGGTAGCAGAGAGAACAGTCTATGACCTGGGTGACTGGACTCTCTGACAATATTATGGGCTTTCTTCTGACACCGCCTATTATATAGGTCCTGGATGGCAGGAAGTTTGGTCCCAGTGACTTACTGGGCTGTACGCACTACCCTCTGAAGCTCCTTACGGTCAGATGCCGAGCAGTTGCCATACCAGGCGGTGATGCAACTGGTCAGGATGCTCTCGATGGTGCAGCTGTAGAACTAACTTCTATGTTACCCTGTTTATCAAAAGTGTTGGAAAACAATCTCTCTGGTATGCAATCTGGTTTCCGCTCAGGTTACGGATGTGTCACTGCAACCTTAAAGTTCCTCAATGATGTCACAATTGCCATTGATTCTAAGCAATGTTGTGCTGCTATTTTTATTGACTTGGCCAAAGCTTTTGATACGGTAGACCATTCTACTCTTGTGGGCCGGCTAAGGAATATTGGTGTCTCTGAGGGGTCTTTGGCCTGGTTTGCTAACTACCTTTCTCAAAGAGTGCAGTGCATAAAGTAAGAAAATCTGCTGTTTCAGCCAATGCCTGTCACCAAGGGAGTACCCCAAGGCTCAATCCTAGGCCTCACACTCTTCTTAATTTACATAAACAACACAGCTCAGGCAGTTGGAAGCTCTCTCATCCATTTACAGTGTATACAGATGATACAGTCTTATACTCAGCTGGCCCCTCCCCGGATGTTGTGTTCAACGCTCAACAACAAAGCTCTTTCTTCGTGTCCAACAAGCTTTCTCTGCCCTTAACCTTGTTCTGAACACCTCCAAAACAAAGGTCATGTGGTTTGGTAAGAAGAATCGGGCCCTCATACCACCCTCATGGAGTCTGTTTCTGACCGTTTGAGCAGACACATGCACCTCCTGCTGGAGGTCATTTTGCAGGGCTCTGGCAGTGCTCCTCCTTGCACAAAGGCGGAGGTAGCGGTCCTGCTGCTGGGTTGTTGCCCTCCTACAGCCTCCTCCATGTCTCCTGAAGTACTGGCCTGTCTCCTGGTAGCGCCTCCATGCTCTGGACACTACGCTGACAGACACAGCAAACCTTCTTGCCACAGCTCGCATTGATGTGTCATCCTGGATGAGCTGCACTACCTGAGCCACTTGTGTGGGTTGTAGACTGCATCATGCTACCACTAGAGTGAAAGCACCGCCAGCATTCAAAAGTGACCAAAACATCAGCCAGGAAGCATAGGAACTGAGAAGTTCCCTTTTTTGGGGGTGTCTTGCTAATTGCCTATAATTTCCACCTGTTGTCTATTCCATTTGCACAACAGCATGTGAAATGTATTGTCAATCAGTGTTGCTTCCTAAGTGGACAGTTTGATTTCACAGAAGTGTGATTGACTTGGAGTTACATTGTGTTGTTTAAGTGTTCCCTTTATTTTTTTGAGCAGTCTAGATTGGTAGGTAAGGGTGCTCTTGAGCGGCAAGATGTTCTTTACCATTTGGCCATCAGATTTGCCACCAATGCTTCTTATAGGACACATCACTGCACTACAGAGTACTCCTCTGTAAACTGGTCAACTCTGTATACCCGTCGCAAGACCCACTGGTTGATGCTTATTTATAAAACCCTCTTAGGCCTCACTCCCCCCTATCTGAGAGATCTACTGCAGCCCTAATCCTGCACATACAACACCCGTTCTGCCAGTCACATCCTGTTAAAGGTCCCAAAGCAGACACATCCCTGGGTCGCTCGTCTTTTCAGTTCGCTGTAGCTAGTGACTGGAACGAGCTGCAACAAACACTCAAACTGGACAGTTTTATCTCAATCTCTTCATTCAAAGACTCAATCATAGTCACTCTTTCTGACAGTTGTGGCTGCTTTGTGTGATGTATTGTTGTCTCTACCTTCTTGCCATTTGTGCTGTTGTTTGTGCCCAATCATGTTTGTACCATGTTATGTGCTGCTAACATGTGGTGTTGCTGCCTTGCTATGTTGTCATGTGTTGCTGCCTTGCTACCATGCTGTGTTGTCATGTGTTGCTGCCTTGCTCTGTTGCTACCATGCTGTGTTGTCATGTGTTGCTGCCTTGCTGTGTTGTCATGTGTTGCTGCCTTGCTGTGTTGTCATGTGTTGCTACCATGCTGTGTTGTCATGTGTTGCTGCCTTGCTGTGTTGTCATGTGTTGCTGCCTTGCTGTGTTGTCATGTGTTGCTGCCTTGCTGTGTTGTCATGTTGTTGCTGCCTTGCTGTGTTGTCATGTGTTGCTGCCTTGCTGTGTTGCTACCATGCTGTGTTGTCATGTGTTGCTGCCTTGCTGTGTTGTCATGTGTTGCTGCCTTGCTGTGTTGCTACCATGCTGTGTTGTCATGTGGTGCTGCCATGCTGTGTTGTCATGTGTCGCTGCCTTGCTGTGTTGTCATGTGTTGCTACCATGCTGTGTTGTCATGTGTCGCTGCCTTGCTGTGTTGTCATGTGTTGCTGCCTTGCTGTGTTGTCATGTGTTTGTTCTTAAACTGACTTGCCAAGTTAAATAAAGGTTACATTAAAATTAAAAAATAAAATACTTTTTGAGCATGTGGGGACACATGCCAATTCTTTTCAGTCTCCTGAGGGGGAAAATATTCCATATGTGTTATTTCATAGTTTTGACGTCTTCTCTATTATTCTACAGTGTAGACTGTATCTACCTCAACTACCTCATACCCCTGCACGTGGACTTGGTACTCCGTGTATATAGCCAAGTTATCCCTTCTCATTTTTCTCTCTGCATTATTGGAAAGGGGGAAGGGCCCATAAGCAAGCGTGTCACCGTTAGTCAACCCGTTGTTTAGGAAGCATTTACACATCCAGTAGGTGGCGCACTGTGGTATTTGACAGAATTTACCCCAGTAGATACAGCTCTGACGTCAATGCGTTTATGGGCATGCATACAAGGATTGAAAATAAACAAAGACCAAAAGCGGCTGATTGATCATTAAGCTGCCATAAACATAACTTAAAATACTTTTAGGCCATTTTTTTAAGCTACTACAAACACCCAGCATCTGAATCAAGACGTCCCTACGGCCATGGAAAACGCATTGTTGATGCGAGTGAGTGTTTTCTCCGACCAGGGAGGCAGGAAATACATGGAGGACGTTACCGAGGTTGTAGTGGAGCCCGAGTCGGGGGAAGACGAGCTGAACTCGGACGAACAAGATGAGACCAAAGGGGATAGCTCGACGGTCGACATTGTGCCTGAAAACGAGCAGCCTGATCGGACTGTACACAACGAGCCTCTATCTGCCTCCACTACAGTTGCATGGACACAAAATGTACAAAATGGGGACCAAAGTTGTGCTGCAGTTGCACTGGCAGTTTCGACAGTGGAGAGTTCACCGGCGGAGAGTGATAACCGGCCCCAGCGCTCGGTGGCTTTCTTCGCGGTGTTTGATGGCCACGGAGGCCGAGAGGCAGCGCAGTTTGCACGGGACTATTTATGGGAATTCATCAAGAAACAGCGGGGCTTTTGGTCCAAGGATGACGAGGAAGTGTGTGCAGCTATTCGGAAAGGTTTCGTTGCCTGCCACCATGCCATGTGGAAAAAGCTGCGTAAGTTAGAATCACCCATGTGTCAAGCTAAATATGTATATTGGGATTTGTTTTCACATCTCATGCATATAGCTAGCAACCGCTACGAATGAAATGACCACCGCAGGCTGAATGTGTGGTTTGGGTTCTCTGGCTTGACCATACAAATAAACCTACCACTGCTGGCCATCTGTCAGTAGGAGAGCACAGAAAGAGACATCCCATGATTCCTATCTCACCCCCTCCAGCCCATCAGGTCACACGGACAGGCGGCTGTGCGGGGCTCCGTGAATGGGCTTTTTACATGGTTGTCTTCCTCCTCTGTTTGCCTTCGATAGGGATGACAATGGGTTTGGAAAGAGGTCGCGACGGTTTCTTGACATCGATGGCATACCAAATCATGTTTATTACTGTAGTAGGCAGGCCAGGCAGCATGTGACATCTGATAATGTTGGTTGTAAAAGAGATTTGTAAAAACCAATGCGTCCCCCATCCCCCTCTTATCCGTTTGATTAAGTAGTCTCCAAAGTAGTCTCTTGGCTTATCAGCTGTGAGGGCAGTTGTATTTTAGGGCAGTCGTCAGCGATCTGCTCTGGGTCTTTCAACTGCCCTGTCAAGACACCAGTACCCAGTCTGCTCCACACCGGTGGTTTCCAACCACCACCACTCAGTCTGGCTTTCAACCAGTGGAGGCTCATTGGAAATGGAAGGGGTCCTCAGTGAATTTCCTAAAATAACCAATAGTGAAACATTAAAGATACAACTATACTAAATATATTCACGTCACCAAATAATTGATTAAAATACACTGTTTTGCAATGAAGGTCTACAGTAGCCTCAACAGCTCTCTGTAGGGTAGTACCATGGTGTAGCCGGAGGAATAGCTGTCCTTCTCTGGGTACAGTGACTTCAATACAAAACCTAGGAGGCTCATGGCTTTCACCCCCTTCCAAATACTTACACAGTAATTATGACAACTTCCGGAGGACGTCCTCCATCCTATCGGAGCTCTTGCAGCATGAACTGACATGTTGTCCACCCAATCAGAGGATCAGAGAATGAATCTAGTACTGAAAGCATAAGCTACAGCTAGCGAGCGCTGCAGTGCATAACATGTTGCGAGTAGTTGACTCAAAAAGGGAGAAAGACAATAATTGAACAGTTTTTAAACAAATTAATTTGGTCAAAAATGAAGGAGACGCGAGAGAGGTATTTTGTTGCAGCTTGCTAATTTAGCCTACTCAAACACCCGGCTCAAACAGAGAGGAATGCAATGTTAGCTAGCTGGCTAAGGCTATCCAACAGGGAGGGATGCTATGTTAGCTAACTGGCTAAGGCTATCCAACAGAGAGGGATGCTATGTTAGCTAGCTGGCTAATGCTATCCAACAGAGAGGGATGCTATGTTAGCTAGCTAGCTATGGCTATCCAACACTAAAACCCTTCCAAGTCAAGGTAAGCATTTGTGTTTTATACATGTATTACCACCAGGGCCCGCCTGTGTAACTGCTAAGCTTCTTGCTGACTGTACACTGTACTGCATCATTGTAGCAGGTTTAATAACGCCTTAGTTCTAGTTCTATGTTAACTGATGTTAGCTAAAATGGTGACAAAGATGTAGGCTGTGTGTCGTGGTTCTAATATGAAGGTTTGGCTTAGAAAGGTTTTTCCGCCTGGTCACAAACCGCTGCTGTGTTGTGCACTGAAGTCCACAAGCGAAGGGAGAAGGTGAGAGGAGGACAACGCGTAGATGCGAAAAGGAATTAACGAGCAAAATGATCATGCTGTTTGTATGTGGCTGCTCTGAAAGTGAACTGTGTTTGCGTGTGATCAGGGGTGTTTTCATTCTGCCGATTCTGTTGAAAAAACCCATTTCTTAAACGGAACTAAACTTGGATAAACATACCTGAATTTGTCCAATAGAAACTCTCGTTTGCAACTGTTATGACTAATGATCCCGTTCCCTATATCAGGGGCTGTCCAATCCCGTTCCCTATACCAGGGGCTGTCCAATCCCGTTCCCTATACCAGGGGCTGTCCAATCCCGTTCCCTATATCAGGGGCTGCCCAATCCCGTTCCCTATATCAGGGGCTGCCCAATCCCGTTCCCTATATCAGGGGCTGTCCAATCCCGTTCCCTATATCAGGGGCTGTCCAATCCCGTTCCCTATATCAGGGACTGTCCAATCCTGTTCCCAATTTCCCTGTATCAGGGGCTGTCCAATCCCGTTCCCTGTATCAGGGGCTGTCCAATCCGTTCCCTGTATCAGGGGCTGTCCAATCCGTTCCCTGTATCAGGGGCTGTCCAATCCGTTCCCTGTATCAGGGGCTGTCCAATCCCGTTCCCTGTATCAGGGGCTGTCCAATCCCGTTCCCTGTATCAGGGGCTGTCCAATCCCGTTCCCTGTATCAGGGGCTGTCCAATCCGTTCCCTGTATCAGGGGCTGTCCAATCCCGTTCCCTGTATCAGGCGCTGTCCAATTCTGTTCCCTATATCAGGGACTGTCCAATCCTGTTCCCTATATCAGGGACTGTCCAATCCTGTTCCCTATATCAGGGACTGTCCAATCCTGTTCCCTATATCAGGGGCTGTCCAATCCCGTTCCCTATATCAGGGGCTGTCCAATCCTGTTCCCTGTATCAGGGGCTGTCCAATCCCGTTCCCTATATCAGGGGCTGTCCAATCCTGTTCCCTATATCAGGGGCTGTCCAATCCCGTTCCCTATATCAGGGGCTGTCCAATCCTGTTCCCTGTATCAGGGGCTGTCCAATCCTGTTGGAGTTAAAACCAACAGAAGGGTAGTTTTCCAGGAACAGGATTGGAGTTAAAACCAACAGGACGGTATCTCTCCAGGAACAGAGTTGGAATTAAAACCAACAGGACGGTATCTCTCCAGGAACAGAGTTGGAGTTAAAACCTACAGGACGGTATCTCTCCAGGAACAGAGTTGGAGTTAAAACCTACAGGAGGGTCTCTCTCCAGGAACAGGGTTGGAGTTAAAACCCACAGGAGGGTCTCTCTCCAGGAACAGGGTTGGAGTTAAATCCAACAGGAGTGTCTCTCTCCAGGAACAGGGTTGGAGTTAAAACCTACAGGAGGGTCTCTCTCCAGGAACAGGTTTGGAGTTAAATCCAACAGGAGGGTATCTCTCCAGGAACAGGGGTTCCTTCCTAACGGTTGTTATATTCAGGGGCCATGTTATTGCAGGGAAGTAGGTTAGTCTGAAGGCTACTTCTAAGGCCGGGCAAGTTCCAATAGTTCAACATGTTCTCCCTCCCTCTGCAGCCGAATGGCCCAAAACTCTCACAGGGCTTCCCAGCACCTCAGGCACCACGGCCAGTGTAGTGGTCATCCGGGGGAACCGAATGTACGTGGCCCACGTAGGAGACTCTGCCATAGTGCTGGGGGTCCAGGATGACCTCACAGACCAGTTCATCAAAGCCGTGGAGGTTACACAGGACCACAAGCCAGAGCTGCCCAAGGAGAGGGAACGCATCGAAGGGCTGGGGGGCAGGTAAGGCTTACTGACACATACTACCCTATTAGGTTAGTTGTCTAGCCAGCCAACTCAACATGAATGTTTAGTCTGTCTGACAGACTAGCCTAACATATAATACTGTACTAGGGCTCCCAACAACCGTACCCTCATGTGACTGTGCATCCAAAACAACAGCCCCTATGACAAGAGAATGGGTTTGTGCCAAAAAGCATGTCACCCCTCTCTCTCTCTCTCTCTCTCTCTCTCTCTCTCTCTCTCTCTCTCTCTCTCTCTCTCTCTCTCTCTCTCTCTCTCTCTCTCTCTCTCTCTCTCTCTCTCTCTCTCTCTCTCTCTTCTTCTCACAATAGCACAATAGCGACTTAAACTCTTGTCTGCTTTGGGTGACAACATTATCTATTCTAATGCAAACTCAGTCAGATGAAGCATTGAAGCATCTATGCCTGCTTGGTGGGAAACAACAGAATAACTCCTAACTGACTTGGTGACTAGACTACTGTCGGACTGACTGGGTGACTAGACTACTGTAGAACTGACTGGGTGACTAGACTACTGTAGAACTGACTGGGTGACTAGACTACTGTAGAACTGACTGGGTGACTAGACTACTGTAGAACTGACTGGGTGACTAGACTACTGTAGAACTGACTGGGTGACTAGACTACTGTAGAACTGACTGGGTGACTAGACTACTGTAGAACTGACTGGGTGACTAGACTACTGTAGAACTGACTGGGTGACTAGACTACTGTTGTAGAACTGACTGGGTGACTAGACTACTGTTGTAGAACTGACTGGGTGACTAGACTACTGTTGTAGAACTGACTGGGTGACTAGACTACTGTAGAACTGACTGGGTGACTAGACTACTGTAGAACTGACTGGGTACTGACTGGGTGACTAGACTAGAGGGATGGACAGACTACTGTAGAACTGACTGGGTGACTAGACTACTGTAGAACTGGCTGGGTGACTGGGTGACTAGACTACTGTAGAACTGACTGGGTGACTAGACTACTGTAGAACTGACTGGGTGACTAGACTACTGTAGAACTGACTGGGTGACTAGACTAGAGGGATGGACAGACTACTGTAGAACTGACTGGGTGACTAGACTACTGTAGAACTGACTGGGTGACTAGACTACTGTAGAACTGAGAACTGACTGGGTGAACTGACTGGGTGACTACTACTGTAGAACTGACTGGGTGACTAGACTGGGTAACTAGACTACTGTAGAACTGACTGGGTGACTAGACTAGAGGGATGGACAGACTACTGTAGAACTAACTGGGTAACTAGACTACTGTAGAACTGACTGGGTGACTAGACTACTGTAGAACTAACTGGGTAACTAGACTACTGTAGAACTGACTGGGTAACTAGACTACTGTAGAACTGACTGGGTGACTAGACTACTGTAGAACTGACTGGGTGACTAGACTACTGTAGAACTGACTGGGTGACTAGACTACTGTAGGATGGACAGACTACTGTAGAACTGACTGGGTAACTAGACTACTGTAGAACTGACTGGGTGACTAGACTACTGTAGAACTGACTGGGTGACTAGACTACTGTAGAACTGACTGGGTGACTAGACTACTGTAGAACTGACTGGGTGACTAGACTACTGTAGAACTGACTGGGTGACTATCTGTGTTATATCAACCAGCCAATTGAAATAAAGGTTATTGAGCAAGTCATTTTGGAACATTGTATGCTACTATCTATTAATAAGCCGTTTTATAAGACGTGTTAAATGGTTTATTGAACATTTGTAAAGTGCATCCCAAGTTACTCCCTATTCCTTTATCTAGAGCCTGGTCACAGGTAGTCAACTATAAATTAACTCCCCATTCCTTTAGAGCCTGGTCACAGGTAGTCAACTATAAATGTAATGCCTTTTGTGACACGGACTGGCTAAATCATAACTACTACTTCATCACTACCTTACTAAATGTATATGATAACTGTCCTGTCTGTCTCTCTCCTATCTCCAGTGTGATAACTGTCCTGTCTGTCTCTCTTCCTCCTATTTCCAGTGAGATAATTATCCTGTCTGTCTCTCTCTCCTATTTCCAGTGAGATAATTCTCCTGTCTGTCTCTCTCTCCTATTTTCAGTGAGATAATTCTCCTGTCTGTCTCTCTTCCTCCTATCTCCAGTGTGATAAAGAAGTCTGGTGTGAACAGGGTGGTGTGGAAGAGACCCAGGTTAACTCATAACGGCCCCGTCCGGAGGAGCACCGTCATCGATCAGATCCCTTTCCTGGCTGTGGCCAGAGCTCTGGGTATGTTGTTGTTGTCTTAAATCTCCACAGAGGTTCATTTCCATTTTTATGGAAATAGTTTGATTATTTTGTTAATGTTTCTCCCTCTTACCTGAAACCTTTATTATTTTGGAGCTGTCGCACTGGCCGTTCAGTCCGAACAGATTCACCAAATCATGGACATTAGTTGCACTGAACAGAAGTTGCCTCACTCAGAGGCATGTGTTGCTAGGCAACCCCCCCCTCCCCCCATAAATCCTATTTAGACACATTTTCTTTTAATTTGAGTCCGTGATGCCCAGAGCAGGACCAGCTACCGGCGAGCGATGAACTGAAAACTCAAGAGTTCTGATTCTATAAGCCTCGCTCACCGTAGGGGCTTATTGGAGCTGTCATTTGTGACCGAGACTTGTAAACGTGTAGCTTTAAACAACGTAGGCCTACATTTGTTGATTTCTAGGCATCCAAATAAGATTATTTCTTGATACATTTGAAACGAGGTCTAGTTGTGACCAGATTGTGAACGACTCTTGGCCGAATGCAGTGGTTGACTTCCATGAGGGGGATTTAAGAGCAATATTGTTGGTGAACTGCAGCTCCTCAAACGATCTGTTCTCGAGTTCCTGTTTGTTGAACAGAGGATGTGTATGTTTTGGTTCCAGGGTTGGGGAGTAACAGATCACATGTAATCTGTTATGTGCAAGGGATTATATAAAAACTGGTAACTAATCTGTTATGTGTAAGGGATTATATAAAAACTGGTAACTGTAATCTGTTATGTGTAAGGGATTATATAAAAACTGGTAACTGTAATCTGTTATGTGTAAGGGATTATATAAAAACTGGTAACTGTAATCTGTTATGTGTAAGGGATTATATAAAAACTGGTAACTGTAATCTGTTATGTGTAAGGGATTATATAAAAACCAGTAACTGTAACTGTAATCTGTAACTGTAATCTGTTATGTGTAAGGGATTATATAAAAACTGGTAACATCTGTTATGTGTAAGGGATTATATAAAAACTGGTAACTAATCTGTTACGTGTAAGGGATTATATAAAAACCGGTAACTGTAATCTGTTATGTGTAAGGGATTATATAAAAACTGGTAACTGTAACTGTAATCTGTTATGTGTAAGGGATTATATAAAAACTGGTAACTAATCTGTTATGTGTAAGGGATTATATAAAAACTGGTAACTGTAATCTGTTATGTGTAAGGGATTATATAAAAACTGGTAACTGTAATCTGTTATGTGTAAGGGATTATATAAAAACTGGTAACTGTAACTGTAATCTGTTATGTGTAAGGGATTATATAAAAACTGGTAACTGTAATCTGTTATGTGTAAGGGATTATATAAAAACTGGTAACTAATCTGTTATGTGTAAGGGATTATATAAAAACTGGTAACTGTAATCTGTTACGTGTAAGGGATTATATAAAAACCGGTAACTGTAATCTGTTATGTGTAAGGGATTATATAAAAACTGGTAACTAATCTGTTATGTGTAAGGGATTATATAAAAACTGGTAACTGTAATCTGTAATCTGTTAATCTGTGTAAGGGATTATATAAAAACTGGTAACTGTAATCTGTTATGTGTAAGGGATTATATAAAAACTGGTAACTGTAATCTGTTATGTGTAAGGGATTATATAAAAACTGGTAACTGTAATCTGTTATGTGTAAGGGATTATATAAAAACTGGTAACTGTAATCTGTTATGTGTAAGGGATTATATAAAAACTGGTAACTGTAATCTGTTATGTGTAAGGGATTATATAAAAACTGGTAACTAATCTGTTATGTGTAAGGGATTATATAAAAACTGGTAACTGTAATCTGTTACGTGTAAGGGATTATATAAAAACTGGTAACTGTAATCTGTTACGTGTAAGGGATTATATAAAAACTGGTAACTGTAATCTGTTATGTGTAAGGGATTATATAAAAACTGGTAACTGTAATCTGTTATGTGTAAGGGATTATATAAAAACTGGTAACTGTAATCTGTTATGTGTAAGGGATTATATAAAAACTGGTAACTGTAATCTGTTATGTGTAAGGGATTATATAAAAACTGGTAACTGTAACTGTAATCTGTTATGTGTAAGGGATTATATAAAAACTGGTAACTGTAATCTGTTATGTGTAAGGGATTATATAAAAACTGGTAACTGTAATCTGTTATGTGTAAGGGATTATATAAAAACTGGTAACTGTAATCTGTTATGTAATCTGTAAGGGATTATATAAAAACTGGTAACTGTAATTATATTATATAAAAACTGGTAACTGTAATCTGTTATGTGTAAGGGATTATATAAAAACTGGTAACTGTAATCTGTTATGTGTAAGGGATTATATAAAAACTGGTAACTGTAATCTGTTACGTGGGATTATATAAAAACTGGTAAGGGATTATATAAAAACTGGTAACTGTAATCTGTTACGTGTAAGGGATTATATAAAAACTGGTAACTGTAATCTGTTATGTGTAAGGGATTATATAAAAACTGGTAACTGTAATCTGTTATGTGTAAGGGATTATATAAAAACTGGTAACTGTAATCTGTTATATAAAAACTGGTAACTGTAATCTGTTATGTGTAAGGGATTATATAAAAACTGGTAACTGTAATCTGTTATGTGTAAGGGATTATATAAAAACTGGTAACTGTAATCTGGTTATATAAAAACTGGTAACTGTAATCTGTTATGTGTAATAAAAACTGGGATTATATAAAAAAACTGGTAACTAATCTGTTACGTGTAAGGGATTATATAAAAAACTGGTAACTGTAACTGTAATCTGTTATGTGTAAGGGATTATATAAAAACTGGTAACTGTAACTGTAATCTGTTATGTGTAAGGGATTATATAAAAACCGGTAACTGTAATCTGTTATGTGTAAGGGATTATATAAAAACTGGTAACTGTAATCTGTTATGTGTAAGGGATTATATAAAAACTGGTAACTAATCTGTTATGTGTAAGGGATTATATAAAAACCGGTAACTGTAATCTGTTACGTGTAAGGGATTATATAAAAACTGGTAACTGTAACTGTAATCTGTTATGTGTAAGGGATTATATAAAAACTGGTAACTGTAATCTGTTATGTGTAAGGGATTATATAAAAACTGGTAACTAATCTGTTATGTGTAAGGGATTATATAAAAACTGGTAACTGTAATCTGTTACGTGTAAGGGATTATATAAAAACCGGTAACTGTAATCCGTTATGTCACCAGCAAAACATTTTTTATATCGGGTTACAGATACTTTTGAAAAACTAGTTGATTACTTCGACGATTACTTTTAAATTCAGAAAAAAATTATTTGACACTAATTTGATTTCTCAATGACATTCAAATCAGCTTTGAAAAAAGGCACAAATGTAAGTTTGTTCCACCTGAGTGAGTCTGACCACCAATCAGAGACCACTGTGATGACACACCAAATGATGACCACCAATCAGAGACCACTGTGATGACACACCAAATGATGACCACCAATCAGAGACCACTTTGATGACACACCAAATGGTGACCACCAATCAGAGACCACTATGATGACACACCAAATGGTGACCACTATGATGACACACCAAATGATGACCACCAATCAGAGACCACTATGATGACACACCAAATGATGACCACCAATCAGAGACCACTATGACGACACACCAAATGATGACCACCAATCAGAGAGAGACCACTATGATGACACACAAAATGAGGACCACCAATCAGAGACCACTATGATGACACACCAAATGATGACCACCAATCAGAGACCACTGTGATGACACACCAAATGATGACCACCAATCAGAGACCACTATGATGACACACCAAATGGTGACCACCAATCAGAGACCACTATGATGACACACCAAATGGTGACCACTATGATGACACACCAAATGATGACCACCAATCAGAGACCACTATGATGACACACCAAATGATGACCACCAATCAGAGACCACTATGATGACACACCAAATGATGACCACCAATCAGAGACCACTATGATGACACACCAAATGATGACCACCAATCACAGACCACTATGATGACCACCAATCACAGAATACTATGATGAAACACCAAATGATGACCACCAATCAGAGACCACTATGATGACACACCAAATGATGACCACCAATCAGAGAGACCACTATGACGACACACCAAATGATGACCACCAATCAGAGACCACTATGATGACACACCAAATGATGACCACCAATCAGAGACCACTATGATGACGCACCAAATGTGTTTGATGGATTGTGGGAAAAGAGCAGGAATAGTCTTTTGTAGGCTTCAGTCCAAGCCATGTCTTCCAATGGTGCGACTGCTGTCGGCATCTAAAGATGATCCAACTTGAATAAACCCTTGGAGGATGACAGCAGTGGTGTAGACTACGGCGATACGGACATCACTTATTATTCATATTTATGACTTGTTATTGACTTTAAGCATCAGCTGTCAGAGCATCTTACAGATCGCTGCAGCTGTAAATAGCCCATCTGTAAATAGCCTATCCAACCAACTACCAACCTCATCCCCTTATTTGTTTTTCTGCTCTTTTGTAAATCCAGTATTTCTACCTGCACATCCTCATCTGCTCATCTATCACTCCAGTGTAAATCTGCTAAATTGTAATAACTTCACCACTATTGGCCTATTTATTGCCTTACCTTCATACTTCATTTGCATACACTGTATACATATTTATTTTTTTGTGTTATTTGACGGTATGTTTTACTCCATGTGTAACTCTGTGTTGTTGTTTTTGTCGAACTGCTTTGCTTTATCTTGGCCAGGTCGCAGTTGTAAATGAGAACTTGTTCTCAACTAGCCTACCTGGTTAAATAAAGGTGTTCTCAACTAGCCTACCTGGTTAAATAAAGGTGTTCTCAACTAGCCTACCTGGTTAAATAAAGGTGTTCTCAACTAGCCTACCTGGTTAAATAAAGGTGAAATATTTTTTTTGTAAATGTACGCTGTGGCGCTCTGATGTTGGTGGGATTTGGAGGATGATGAAGGCAACAGGGGAAAGAGCCTCAGATCCACAAAGTCCCTTCCACCAGGTGGCTGATGAGATATGTTGGGACGACTGCCATATTTGCATCTCCATCCCAAAGCCCTTGGAAGTGTATTTCGCCAGACTGCCAAGAACCTTGCCCTCATCCAGGCCAAGGCAGCGAGACACGGTAGTGATGACACCATAGGCCTTGTTGATCTCTGCACCAGACAGGATGCTCTTGTCAGCATACTTGTGGTCCATGGAGAATAAGAGCACATCCTCCCAGCTGCTCCCTCAACTGGAGTCATCTGTGTCATTGTGTTGTGTGACACAACTACATTTTAGAGTTGCCTTTTATTGTCCCCAGCACAAGGTGCACCTGTGCAATAATCATGCTGTTTAATCAGCTTCTTGATATTCCACACCTGTCAGGTGGATGGATTATCTAGGCAAAGGAGAAATGCTCACTAACAGGGATGTAAACAAATTGCACACAACATTTGAGAGAAATACGTTTTTTTTGTGGGTATGGAACATTTCTGGGATCTTTTATTTCAGCTCATGAAACACAGGACCAACACTGCGTTTTATATTTTTGTTCAGTATGGATCTAAACTTTTTTTTTTTCCTAAATACATTTTTGACGTTCTTGTTTTTGGAGAAGCAGGTTTGTTTTCTTTGCAAAAGTTTTTCAGGAGTTTTCCTCATCTCTCTGCACACCTAAAGAACTCCTAAAGAACACCTAGTTTGTCTCCAGTTCATAGATTTTCTTTCAACTGTAAAAATCTAACATCTTAATATTTCTGGTTGGGAAACAAAGTGAAGCACTGCACTACACTACACTTGACATAAATTCCCTTGTTTCTCAGTCAGTTTCACAGGTATGCTTCTTTCCATAGGGGGATGCTCTCTGTTTTTCATAGGGGGATGCTCTCTGTTTTCCATAGGGGATGCTCTCTGTTTTCCATAGGGGGAGGTTCACTGTTTTCCATGGGGGGAGGCTCTCTGTTTTCCATAGGGGATGCTCACTGTTTTCCATGGGGATGCTCACTGTTTTCCATGGGGGATGCTCACTGTTTTCCATGGGGAGGCTCACTGTTTTCCATGGGGGACGTCACTGTTTTCCATGGGGGTGCTCACTGTTTTCCATGGGGGTGCTCACTGTTTTCCATGGGGAGGCTCACTGTTTTCCATGGGGAGGCTCACTGTTTTCCATGGGGGAGGCTCACTGTTTTCCATGGGGGAGGCTCACTGTTTTCCATGGGGGAGGCTCACTGTTTTCCATGGGGAGGCTCACTGTTTTCCATGGGGGATGCTCACTGTTTTCCATGGGGAGGCTCACTGTTTTCCATGGGGAGGCTCACTGTTTTCCATGGGGGAGGCTCACTGTTTTCCATGATGGGGTTTTCCATGGGGAGGCCCACTGTTTTCTATAGGGGAGGCTCACTGTTTTCTATAGGGGAGGCTCACTGTTTTGCATGGGGGAGGCTCACTGTTTTCCATAGGGGAGGCTCACTGTTTTCCATGGGGGAGGCTCACTGTTTTCCATGAGGCTCACTGTTTTCCATAGGGGGAGGCTCACTGTTTTCCATAGGGGGAGGCTCACTGTTTTCCATAGGGGGATGCTCACTGTTCACTGTTTTGCTCTTCCCAGACATAAAGAGCCCATAAATAACTATGTTTGGTAACAGCAAGACCGGCAACGAGGCATTTCATCTTCTTTTTGTCCAGTTACTGTGAATTACTGTGGATATGTGTAAAACCCCCTCTACTTCTCCTTTCCCTTTGCTATCCAGTGTTCCCTTGTGAGACGAGGAACATTTTATTTAATTATATTCTGCCCCTATAGGGGACCTGTGGAGCTATGACTTCTACAGCGGAGAGTTTGTAGTGTCCCCGGAGCCAGACACCTGTGTTCTGACCCTTGACCCCCATAAACACCGTTACATCATCCTGGGCAGTGACGGGCTGTGGAACATGGTGCCCCCCCAGGACGCTGTCTCCATGTGCCAGGACAACGATGAGGCCATGGTGAGTCGTGGTGCTAAACGTCAGTGTGCTGTTCAGTAGGGCAAAACATTTTGCAACGGGGGGGAGGGGGAATATATATATATATATCTGTTTCTTATTGGTTTAGGTATCACTCTGTTTTGAAACGTTTTTCCCTGCTGAACACGGACTAAGGCTTTTCAAACCCGGACACTGAGGCTTGTGTGTGCAGCCTGGTCTGATTAATTCATTTATTGTATGACCCACATGATCATACATTTATTTTTAAATCACACAACTACTGTAAACAAACCTCCCCCTCTCTCTCTCCTAGGCGCCGTGCGGGGTGTCCAGCGCTCGCCAGCTGGTGAGCCACGCCCTCCTGCGGTGGCGCCAGAGGATGCTGCGTGCGGACAACACGTCGGCCATCGTGATCGCCCTGCAGGAGCCGGGTGTCCCTCAGGAACCCCTCCACCACGAGGAGGTGCTGCTGAACCTGGCCGAGGGACAACACTGTGGCCCAGCATCGGACTCCCACTCCAACACACCACTCGTCAAGGTACAGAGCAGAGGGACTTGTAAGGTTGTGTGTCCAAAAATGGCATTCTATTCTCTATGTAGTGCACTGTGGAAAAATAGGGTGCTATTTGGGGTAAATCATAATTACTACTTCATTAGTACTGTCTGAAATACCTCTGTCCCCCTCTCTCTCTCTCTCTCTTTCTGTCTCTCTCTCTCTGTCTCTCTCTCTCTTGCTCTCCCTCTGTTTCTCTCTGTCCCCCTCTGTCTCCCTTGGTCTCTCTCTTTCTGTCTCTCCCTCTGTCCCCCTCTGTCTTTCTCTCTGTCTCTCTCTCCCTCCCTCTGTTTCTCTCTGTCCCCCTCTGTCTTTCTCTTTCTGTTTTTCTGTCTCTCTTTCTGTCTCTCTCTCTCTCTGTCCCCCTCTGTCTCTCTCTTTCTGTCTCTCCCTCTGTCTCTCTCTTTGTCTCTCTGTTTCTCTGTCCCCCTCTGTCTTTCTCTCTTTCTCTCTCTCTCTCTGTCCCCCTCTGTCTCTCTCTCTGTTTCTCTGTCCCCCATTGTCTTTCTCTCTTTCTCTCTCTCTGTTTCTCTGTCCCCCTCTGTCTTTCTCTCTTTCGGTCTCTCTCTCCCTCCCTCTGTTTCTCTCTGTCCCCCTCTGTCTTTCTCTCTTTCTGTCTCTCTCCCTCCCTCTGTTTCTCTCTGTCCCCCTCTGTCTTTCTCTCTTTCTGTTTTTCTGTCTCTCTCTCTCTCTGTCCCCCTCTGTCTCTCTCTTTCTGTCTCTCCCTCTGTCTCTCTCTTTGTCTCTCTGTTTCTCTGTCCCCCTCTCTCTTTCTCTCTTTCTGTCTCTCCTCTCTGTCCCCCTCTGTCTCTCTCTCTCTCTGTCCCCCTCTGTCTCTCTCTTTCTGTCTCTCCCTCTGTCTCTCTCTTTGTCTCTCTGTTTCTCTGTCCCCCTCTGTCTTTCTCTCTTTCTGTCTCTCCCTCTGTCCCCCTCTGTCTTTCTCTCTTTCTGTTTTTCTGTCTCTCTCTCTGTCCCCCTCTCTCTAGGTTCCAGACATGTCGTCTGCTGTGTGTGAGCTCCTTCCAACCCTGGAGCGTGGACACGGCCTATCAGGGAGCAGCCTGTACGTCCTGGCCCTATCAGATCCCTTTGACACACCCCTCTCAGACTCTGACGACTCCCGCACCGGTTTCCCCCTGACGACAGGCAGCCCCGCCCCGGGGGAGGAGCTTAGTGATGTCACCGCCAGGACGCCCGGCGGCAAACGGACTCTAGATGATGACACGTCACCCAACCCAGTCCCGTCCGCCAAGAGGAACCGGAGGAAGAATGGCGAGGGAACGTTGGCGGGGCCAAAAGGCGGTGGAGGAAAGGACCAGAAACAGTCTCTGACTCCGCCCCCCACCAATGTTTCCCCCACGCTCTTCCAGCAGCGACACGGCAAGGCCACCGTGTGTGTGTGCTGAGAGACACACACACACACACACACACACACACTATAGACGGACTATCAGGGACTCAAGACAGACACTAACATTCTGCCTTTTCCACAACCTTTTACAAACGACTCTGACTGACTGAGAGACCAGAGTCCCTTTCAGGGTCGTTATTCCTCTGTTTGGTGACACCTACTAGTCACATTGATGGATTACATATTGGTATTGTGTTCTGCACTTGTCCTCTGTTATATTTCGTCTTACTCTGTTCCCTGGGATGGTGGAGAATGATTTTAAGTGGTGGTCTGTCATGTAAATCATTTTTAACCCCCGTAAGTAACTCTTGTGATGCAAAGAAAGGTTAACATTTTCAAAACGGCTTTTGTAAACACACAAAGTTTTTCGAAATTAACCACAAAATTTGGGGTCGACAGGCACTTCCAAAAAAAAAAAGGTTTGGAATACTGCCCCTCCCCCGGGGCGTGGCTGTCTGGGTGATGGTTATAACGTGTGAACGTCCACGAAGTCACAAGATATCTCACACTCATTATGTCATGACTAAATCTTTATTTATTTTTTGAGGTTTGGTGTTGTTTTGGGGACAGAAAAATCACCCAAAGTATGAATTTATCCAATCTGTAAATATTCTGCAAATCTTGACATGGGTGCATTAATAAAATACATGTGATATTTACTTTTAGGTAAAGCAATATATTTTTTTATACATTATACACTATTGTAGAAGCTATAGACGAGGATAGCCTACCATTTTTAAGATTTTCAAATCAATATATTCCTACCATTTCCTAAATTCACTTCGGTCTTGATATTTATCATAATCTTGATATTCCCTCATATCATTCAATCCTCCTATCCTTTATGGTTTACTGGGCCCATCCTGGTTTTAAATTGGATTTAAATGTTGTTTTTCCTTCTAATGTGTGTGTTCTGTTATTTCTTCACATATTCTAATGAGATAATCCCAAACTGAAAAGGTGCTGTTACAGTTTAAACCAGTGAACTAATTAACCTGTAATTAGTTCGACAAGGTGAACCGTATGATATAGTCAGTCAGTCATGTTGCTTTTCCCACTGTCAGATGAGCTCACATGACACCTTGTGGTCATTACCTGTAACTGCAACACTTAACCTATTTATTTTATTTTCCTTTTTACTGAACCCCCCCACCCAACAACAATATCTAGAGACAATGAACTGTTGGCTATTTAACTGCTCCAGTTTAGTCTATGGGGTTCTGTTGTCTGCAGTGGTCTTTGAGAAAATGGTTGTAGTAAACTAGCTAGTTGTCAATACACATTTGTTTGTTTTTTCGTTTTTAGAATACTGGGGGGGGAGGGTCTTAACTTTTATTTGCTTCTCAAGTTGATTGACTTGAACTAGGATTGCTAGTTAGATATATACGACTCGTTGACATGTTTTATTTAAAAAGCAGTCTGATGCTTCATCTTAATTTACCTACATGGATATGACTCGTTTTTTATTTTACCTTTATTTAACAAGGCAAGTCAGTTAACAAATTCTTATTTACAATGACGGCCTAGGAACAGTGGGTTAACTGCCTGTTCAGGGGCAGAACGACAGATTTGTACCTTGTCAGCTCGGGGGTTTGAACTTGCAACCTTCCGGTTACTAGTCCAACGCTCTAACCACTAGGCTACCCTGCCAGCATTGTTTTATTATTTATGTTTTATTAGTCCTCACAGAGCTGTTGCTGTGGTTACGGGGCATCAGACTTTTGACAGTACTAGTGTTTTTAACAAAGGTCTACCGACTGACACATTTGCTTCTTGACAAGCTCTTGTTAAATTATTAATCATTTTCTGTATGTAGTTTTAGTTTTTCTAGACCAAAGTGCAATTTTAACTGGACAATTTTCTTTTCTTTTCCTAATAGGCCTGTATTTGTGTTAGTGTTTTTTTTGTGTTTTTTTACTCTTGTTGGATTGAACATTTTAAATGTTTTTAGGGGGAGAGATACTGGTGTGTCATTCTGCCAGAACATATTTTGTTACTTTGTTTGATGGTTTTGTGCATAATGTTTTTAGGAATAGTATTGTTTTTGCGTCCCAAATTTAACTTTATTCCAGAAGTAGTGCACTACTTAGCTACACACAATACTCCATAATGACAAAGCAAAAACAGGTTTAGACATTTTTGCTAATTTATTTAAAAAATAAACTGAATTATCACATTTACAGAAGTATTCAGACCCTTTACTCAGTACTTTGTTGAAGCATCTTTGTCAGCGATTACAACCTTGGGTCTTCTTGGGTATGACGCTACGAGCTTGGCACACCTGTATTTGGGGAGTTTCTCCCATTCTTCTCTGCAGATCCTCTCAGGTTAGATGGGGAGCGTCGCTGCACAGCTATTGTCAAGTCTCTCCAGAGATGTTAGATCAGGTTCAAGTCCTGGCCCTGGCCGGGCCACTCGAGGACATTCAGAGACTTGTCCCGAAGCCACTCCTGCGTTGTCTTGGCTGTGTGCTTAGGGTTGTTGTCCTATTGGAAGGTTAACCTTCATCCCAGTCTGAGGTCCTGAGTGCTCTGGAGCAGGTTTTAATCAAATATCTCTCTGTACTTTGCTCCGTTCATCTTTTCCTCGATCCTGACCAGTGTCACAGTCCCTGCCACTGTAAAACATCCCCACAGCATGATGCTGCCACCACCATGCTTCACCGTAGGGATGGTGCCAGGTTTCCTCCAGACGTGACGCTTGGCATTCAGGCCAAAGAGTTCAATCTTGGTTTCAACAGACCAGAGAATCTTGTTTCTCATGGTCTGAGAGTCCTTTAGGTGCTTTTCACTGAGGAGTGGCTTCCGTCTGGCCACTCTACCGTAAAGGCCTGATTGGTGGAGTGCTGCAGAGATGGTTGTCCTTCTGGAAGGTTCTCCCATCTCCACAGAGGAACTGTGGAGCTCTGTCAGAGTGACCATTGGGTTTTTGGTCACCTCCCTGACCAAGGCTCTTCTCCCCCGATTGCACAGTTGGGCCGGCAGAAGAGTCTTGGTGGTTCCAAACTTCTTCCATTTAAGAATGATGGAGGCCACTGTATTGCTGCAGAAATGTTTTGGTACCGTTCCCCAGATCTGTGCCTCGACACGATCCTGTCTCGGAGCTCTACGGACAATTCCTTTGAACTCATGGCTTGGTTTTTGCTCTGACATGCACTGTCAACTGTGAGACCTTTATATAGACAGGTGTGTGCCTTTCCAAATCATGTCCAATCAATTGAATTTACCACAGGTGGACTCCAAGTTGAAGAAACATCTCAAGGATGATCAATGGAAACAGGATCCACCTGAGCTCAATTTTGATTCTCATAGCAAAGGGTCTGAATACTTATGTAAATTATGTATGTGTGTAAATAAGGTATTTCTGTTTATATTTGACCCCTTTCTCCCCAATTTCGTGGCATCCAATTGTTTTCAGTAGCTACTATCTTGTCTCATCGGAATTGTTGTTGACCAGATCAATGTTGATGTGTTTTTAAAAAAACTGTCTTATTCTTTGATTGTAGAGCCGTGGTTTAGTGGTAACACTCCGTCTTCTCACATACCAACTTCCGGCGCCGACGGATAATGGCCGCCTCGCTTCATGTTCCTATGAAAAAACGATGCCGATTTGATTTACTGTATGTGACTCTGATAGAGACCCCAGGGTTTAAATCGACCCTTCTGCCTTTCTATGCCTCTATATCTTCTTCTAATATGTCAAATGACTGCATCCAGTTTGCTGAGTAGAATGTTTGAGGTTATTTTGTATATTACATCGCCGAAGTCGAGGATCGGTAGGACTGTCAGTTTTACGAGGGTATGTTTGGCAGCGTGAGTGAAGGAGGCTTTGTTGCGAAATAGGGAGCCGATTCTAGATGTAATATTGGATTGGAGATGATTAACATGAGTCTGGAAGGAGCGTTTACAGTCTAGCCAGACACCTAGGTATTTGTAGTTGTCCACATATTCCAAGTCAGAACC
The DNA here is from genome assembly GCF_018296145.1 of Oncorhynchus tshawytscha. Taxonomy (NCBI): domain Eukaryota; kingdom Metazoa; phylum Chordata; class Actinopteri; order Salmoniformes; family Salmonidae; genus Oncorhynchus; species Oncorhynchus tshawytscha. The sequence continues at coordinate 56,734,826 of NC_056442.1, read as the reverse complement.
GTCCAGAGTAGTGATGCTCGTCGGCGCGCGGGTGCGGGCATCGATCGGTTGAAGAGCATGTATTTAGTTTTATACATTTTTCTAAAAACTTGTTTTGGCTTTGTCATTATGGGGTATTATGTGTAAATTGGTGAGAAATAAAAATACATTTAGAATAACTTTGGAAAATGTTGAAAAAGTCAAGGGGTCTGAATATGCTCACAAGTGTAAACTGATAGGCAAATGGAACATCACACACTTTTGGACTACTGTTAAATAGGCATATGGCAATCAAGATAATTTTAGCATGATATTTGATGTTTAAACATGGGTTTGAAGATGATTCACTTGTTCTTATTTACCATCTAGAATGATAGAGATTGAGTAGGTGGAGAGAAAACACCGGGCGGAAACCAGAATGAAGAATGAACATGTGAGAGAAAAAAAAATCTAAAATACTGTTAGAAATTAGCTAAATGTACAACTAATAATAGATGATTTAATTAACGGAGCATCCATTATTCTTCGTGTTTACTATACATGTATCTTGCCATAGGTCTTCTGAAAGAATCGAACCTGGTCAGTGTCACTAATCAAAACCCTTTTTTCTCTCACCTTTTTTACTAAACCAAAACCCCCCTTGTGCCATATTCTGACCATGTCACCAAGGTGATCCGAATCGTTAGTCTCTCATTGTGTCACCGGATCAGACCTCGCGCACCCTCCTTCATTCCCGTTAACACAGATGTTTCAACCTTTCAGCGACCTCAATCTACCAATAGCAAAAAAAAATATCTCGAGATGTATTCGACTCTTATTTCTGAACTAATCTATGCGGTTCTAGAATCCCGAATCGGTAGAATACGGATGTACACATTACGGCAGTCACCGAAGGGTTCGGTGAGCTATAATGAGAACTGGGTCTGACTCTCCCTCCTCTCTTCGTGTCACAGGGAACTCTGACGTAGCAACATAAATTGTCCCTGTACCATGTTGGCGACCAGGTATGCGGCTAAATTGAAGTAGCCCTATTTTCATCCTAGGTTTGCGGTAGCTACATTAGTACATGCGCAAAACCCAAGTCGTTAACTGGACTTTCGATTGGACTTTAAAATTGAGGATCTGGACATAAAACTATTAACTGATAATCAAGTGGAAGACCACACACATGAATAATAGAGTATTATAACTGTAGCATATACTGTCGACAACACGTGACTGTGGAGCGCTTCAACTGTATCCACAGGGGGGGGCAGTGACCAATCAGAGTATCAGAATCAATGACGTGTTTCCGAAGCGTCGATTTGCCGACGTGTGTGCAGACGGGGAGAAGGGAAAAACAACTTTTTATCGGAGTTGTTTCGAGATGGCTATGCATTTTCATGGAATAAGGCTAGTAAGCATATAATTTCTCAATTGAATACAGACGGTTGACGTAAACAACCCTCATCGAATATTCAAAACTGGATTACAATAATGAGATGCATCCACCAATCCAAAGAAAGGATATGCGGGAGTTAGGCAGCCCGGCGTGTCGCTTTGTGGACAACGACTCTCATTATTAGAGCGGAGAGACATGTAACCTGTCAGTATAGCCATAATCTTTGATAAAAGTCCATTAACAAAGAAGTAGACCAGACCCAGCTGCTATTGCATTGGTGTCTATAGGAGACACATCTAGTAGACTGGAACTTATCTTTTTTTTTTTTTTTGCAAAACGGCGAGTGAACCATCTTCATTTATCCACCATCTTTGGTGTGTTCAGAAGGATGCAGAGTATGTAAACAAACAACAATGACAGCCGTAGGCCTGGTTCTTTGCAGCCAGACGTTAGTTCTGCATAGTTATCAAGGTATATCAGACCCATATCCATCAGTACAGAACACCTGTCGGCTCTGCGGACAAAATCTGCTCATCAAAGGGACATTACAGGCAACACGAAGAATATTTGACAAGCCCAAAGCCTCGAAGGACAAAAAGTTATGTGACAGATTCCTTGCCACCGGTTTAGTGCTAACTGAGGCACCAGGGGTGAAGTCGGGCAGAATTTGTGCGAAGTGCTATCGAGTATTTCTCAGGATAGAGGAATCTGTAAGCATTTTAAAGAAATGGCAGTCAGAGCATCAGACACCGGGGACGAGCAAGAAGAGGAGGCGTGAACTGGAGCCGAGTCCATCTGAAACAGACAGGGCTGCCAAGAAGACATCTGAACGGGAGCCGAGTCCATCTGAAACAGACAAGGGAGCCAAGAAGACATGTCCTCCCTATAAAAAGGTTCCCCCGAGGAGCAGTCTTGTCGAGGTAGTTATTTAATTTGAATCTTACCTTTATTTAACCAGGCAAGTCAGTTAAGAACACATTCTTATTTTCAATGACGGCCTAGGAACAGTGGGTTAACTGCCTGTTCAGGGGCGGAATGACAGATTTGTACCTTGTCAGCTCAGGGGTTTGAACTCGCAACCTTCCAGTTACTAGTCCAACGCTCTAACCACTAGCCCAAAATTGGACTATATACCTTACATATTATGATTAAAGGGCGAATTGGCTTTGCAAGCCAAATACTCCCATCTAATCACGGATCGATTCTAGAAACATAAATTCATATACTTTCATATCAAAGTACACACATCATGTATAGCGTTTTTAACAGTTGCAGCCGACAGTATTATTCAGTGACGACACATTGTTGCGTCGGCCTCCGTTTTACTCACAGATGTTCAGAGACGCAGACAGCAAAATAGCTCAGGAAGTCGACTCTGCGCTGTAACATGGAAATATGGCCGTGTGAGAACTCTAACTCTATAAAAGGTGTATCAATTTAACCTTGTGTTTAAAAAATTTTTTAAAAGTATTTCTCGCCGATATAAAAAATATACGGTTATTTTAATGCTACCAAAACTGTACCGCAAGCGATGCGTGTCAATGTTAAGAACCAAGCATCGTCTTAGAGCAACATTCACCACCTTGCCAATCACAAAGCCCCGCACACCCCCCTCCTCCTAAAACCACATGCATATACTTGTACTGTAGTATTCCTATCTTCTGTATTTTTATTATAATAATCTAAATTAGTCTATTAACTTCACATTATTTTGCAGGTTGTCATAACATACCCGAACCAATTGGATCCAAAGAGGGTCAAGAAGGTTTCATCAGAATTTTCTGGAATGGTTGAAAACCTGGCGAAAGGCAAACTGGCGACATTTGTCAGGTTAGCCTTGACGAATGAGACCATGTGTCAAGAAATCAGAAAGCAGATGACGCAGAAAATAGAAGCAGAGGTCAAGGCATATGCAAGACCCTTAAATTACTTGACCTCTGCTGAACCTTGCATTTTGAGTAGTACCTCGTTGGAGAAAATGAAGTATTTTTCATACGAAGCGTTGGATAATGAGTTGTCCAGGAAGACACCATGGCTTTATACCACCATCAATACTGCAACAGGTGGTTCCACCATCCATAACTGTGTGGCTGCCTCTGTGGTCCTGAGAGGTAGAAACCCCAGGCTTTCTGCACTGGCCTATGTCATCAACACAACACTGACCCAAGGGGGGGTTAAGCCCATTTTCAAAAGACTCTCTAAAATGGGCATAACAACCACACATAGCAATGTCCTAAATAAGCAGAAAGAGATGAAGGCAGCTGGGTACAACATCAACATCAAATGCTGGAGGGAGGACTGTGAGCTGTTTTTCCAACATAGTGTCAGCGGTGAAGTCTGCCCACGACCTCCTCCTACGGCTAAACCGACAGAGGAGACCGGAAGAGAGGAGGACGGGGGGCCAGTGGAGGATGAGTTTGAAATAGAGCTGGACTGGGGTCCACTGGAGGAAGAGGGTGAAGAAGATGAGGAAGAGTGGAGTCCACTGTCAGAAGAGACAGAAAGAGAGGAGGATAGAGGATCAACAGTACAGGAAGAGAGAGAAGAAGAGAAAGACAGGGGTTCCCTGCTAGGAGAGACAGAAACAGAGGAAGCGGGACATGCATCATCAGCACTACAAGGAAATGACACACAGGAAGAGGACTCTGATTCAACGGTGGATTCAGAGACGGAATACTTTGGATTAAACCTCACCTGTGAGAGTGATTAGAGAAGTAGCCTAACAAAGAGTCTGTAGATTACAGATCTAGGCCTAGGCTACATCTCTGAACAACAAGGAACTAATCATAGTCTCTGGCCAAAATGGCACCCTATTCCCCTATATAGTGCACTACTTTTGACCAGACCCTATGGAGTAACAAGTGCACTACTTTTCACCTGGGCCATTTGGGACAGAATCATACAGTGAAATTACTCCTGTTGAGGGGGTCAGGATGTGATGTCTACTGTTCCTGGTGTGTATTGAGGGGGTCAGGATGTGAGGTCTACTGTTCCTGGTGTGTATTGAGGGGGTCCGGATGTCAGGTCTACTGTTCCTGGTGTGTGTACAGTGTGTTTACAACCATATTAAAGAGACCAGTTCAATTCAAACTTTATTGTCCCAGCAGGGAGTATTTCATTGTGTAGCTAAGAGTACATAGCTGCTCAACAAAAACTTCAATTTTTGTTATTTGGTACTCCCCAAAATGGCACCCTATTCCCTAATATAGTGCACGACTTACCCCATAGGGCTCTGGTCAAAAGTAGTGCACTAGTTACTCCATAGGGCTCTGGTCAAAAGTAGTGCACTAGTTACTCCATAGGGCCCTGGTCAAAAGTAGTGCACTAGTTACTCCATAGGGCTCTGGTCAAAAGTAGTGCACTAGTTACTCCATAGGGCCCTGGTCAAAAGTAGTGCACTAGTTACTCCATAGGGCTCTGGTCAAAAGTAGTGCACTAGTTACTCCATAGGGCCCTGGTCAAAAGTAGTGCACTAGTTACTCCATAGGGCCCTGGTCAAAAGTAGTGCACTAGTTACTCCATAGGGCTCTGGTCAAAAGTAGTGCACTAGTTACTCCATAGGGCTCTGGTCAAAAGTAGTGCACTAGTTACTCCATAAGGCTCTGGTCAAAAGTAGTGCACTAGTTACTCCATAGGGCCCTGGTCAAAAGTAGTGCACTAGTTACTCCATAGGGCTCTGGTCAAAAGTAGTGCACTAGTTACTCCATAGGGCTCTGGTCAAAAGTAGTGCACTAGTTACTCCATAGGGCTCTGGTCAAAAGTAGTGCACTAGTTACTCCATAGGGCTCTGGTCAAAAGTAGTGCACTAGTTACTCCATAAGGCTCTGGTCAAAAGTAGTGCACTAGTTACTCCATAGGGCCCTGGTCAAAAGTAGTGCACTAGTTACTCCATAGGGCCCTGGTCAAAAGTAGTGCACTAGTTACTCCATAGGGCTCTGGTCAAAAGTAGTGCACTAGTTACTCCATAGGGCCCTGGTCAAAAGTAGTGCACTAGTTACTCCATAGGGCCCTGGTCAAAAGTAGTGCACTATACAGGGAATAGTGTTCCATTTGTGAAGCCACTCAAGATGATCCAGACCATAAACAACAAATAAATAGAAATTATAATACCAATTCATTTTTTAAATGACCTCGAGTTTGCCAGAGATATTGGACTCATATGTTGTACAAACTAGTGTCAATCCCGACATCACATGTAGTAATCAGTTTAGATACAGCGTAGTCTCAAAGCTGACTGGAGTTGTCAGTTCAGATGTTCTGTTTTCCAAATCAGAACTAGTTCAAGTGGTGTAAAATGACTTGCTCTCCTCTCCTTCATCTGTGGTCTGCATTATTATTATTATTAACCTTTATTTAACTAGGTAGGTCAGTTTTAAGAACAAATTCGAAAATATTTTCAATGACGGCCTAGGAACAGTGGGTTAACTGCCTTGTTCAGGGGCAGAACGACAGATTTTTACCTTGTCAGCTCCGGGATTCGATCCATCAACCTTTCGGTTACTAGTCCAACGCTCTAACAACTAGGTTACCTGCCTCCCCTCTAAACCACTAGGCTACATGCCTCCCCTCTAAACCACTAGGCTACCTGCCTCCCCTCTAAACCACTAGGCTACCTGCCTCCCCTCTAAACCACTAGGCTACATGCCTCCCCTCTAAACCACTAGGCTACATGCCTCCCCTCTAAACCACTAGGCTACCTGCCTCCCCTCTAAACCACTAGGCTACATGCCTCCCCTCTAAACCACTAGGCTACATGCCTCCCCTCTAAACCACTAGGCTACATGCCTCCCCTCTAAACCACTAGGCTACATGCCTCCCCTCTAAACCACTAGGCTACCTTCCGCCCCTCTAACCACTAGGCTACCTGACGCCCCTCTAAACCACTAGGCTACCTGCCGCCCCTCTAACCACTAGGCTACCTTCCGCCCCTCTAACCACTAGGCTACCTGACGCCCCTCTAAACCACTAGGCTACCTGCCGCCCCTCTAACCACTAGGCTACCTGCCGCCCCTCTAACCACTAGGCTACCTGACGCCCCTCTAAACCACTAGGCTACCTGCCGCCCCTCTAACCACTAGGCTACCTGACGCCCCTCTAACCACTAGGCTACCTGACGCCCCTCTAAACCACTAGGCTACCTGCCGCCCCTCTAACCACTAGGCTACCTGACGCCCCTCTAACCACTAGGCTACCTTCCGCCCCTCTAACCACTAGGCTACCTGCCGCCCCTCTAACCACTAGGCTACCTGACGCCCCTCTAAACCACTAGGCTACCTGCCGCCCCTCTAACCACTAGGCTACCTTCCGCCCCTCTAACCACTAGGCTACCTGACGCCCCTCTAAACCACTAGGCTACCTGCCGCCCCTCTAACCACTAGGCTACCTGCCGCCCCTCTAACCACTAGGCTACCTGACGCCCCTCTAAACCACTAGGCTACCTGCCGCCCCTCTAACCACTAGGCTACCTGACGCCCCTCTAAACCACTAGGCTACCTGCCGCCCCTCTAAACCACTAGGCTACCTGCCGCCCCTCTAACCACTAGGCTACCTGCCGCCCCTCTAACCACTAGGCTACCTGACGCCCCTCTAAACCACTAGGCTACCTGCCGCCCCTCTAACCACTAGGCTACCTTCCGCCCCTCTAACCACTAGGCTACCTGACGCCCCTCTAACCACTAGGCTACCTTCCGCCCCTCTAACCACTAGGCTACCTGCCGCCCCTCTAACCACTAGGCTACCTGACGCCCCTCTAAACCACTAGGCTACCTGCCGCCCCTCTAACCACTAGGCTACCTTCCGCCCCTCTAAACCACTAGGCTACCTGCCGCCCCTCTAACCACTAGGCTACCTGCCGCCCCTCTAACCACTAGGCTACCTGACGCCCCTCTAAACCACTAGGCTACCTGCCGCCCCTCTAACCACTAGGCTACCTTCCGCCCCTCTAACCACTAGGCTACCTGACGCCCCTCTAACCACTAGGCTACCTTCCGCCCCTCTAACCACTAGGCTACCTGCCGCCCCTCTAACCACTAGGCTACCTGACGCCCCTCTAAACCACTAGGCTACCTGCCGCCCCTCTAACCACTAGGCTACCTTCCGCCCCTCTAACCACTAGGCTACCTGACGCCCCTCTAAACCACTAGGCTACCTGCCGCCCCTCTAACCACTAGGCTACCTGCCACCCCTCTAACCACTAGGCTACCTGCCGCCCCTCTAAACCACTAGGCTACCTGCCGCCCCTCTAACCACTAGGCTACCTGACGCCCCTCTAACCACTAGGCTACCTGACGCCCCTCTAAACCACTAGGCTACCTGCCGCCCCTCTAACCACTAGGCTACCTGACGCCCCTCTAACCACTAGGCTACCTGACGCCCCTCTAACCACTAGGCTACCTGCCGCCCCTCTAACCACTAGGCTACCTGACGCCCCTCTAAACCACTAGGCTACCTGCCGCCCCTCTAACCACTAGGCTACCTGACGCCCCTCTAACCACTAGGCTACCTGACGCCCCTCTAAACCACTAGGCTACCTGCCGCCCCTCTAACCACTAGGCTACCTGACGCCCCTCTAACCACTAGGCTACCTGCCTCCCCTCTAAACCACTAGGCTACATGCCTCCCCTCTAAACCACTAGGCTACCTGCCTCCCCTTTAAACCACTAGGCTACCTGCCGCCCCTAAAGACACAGGACAGGTGTAACATACAGGATGCTTACAGGAAGTTTTACTGTCTATACCCAGTCCACATATTTCATATCGGTGCAGATGAAGCTAAAGACTCTAGTCTATTGGGATGCACCCCTATGAGAGAACAAAAGAGCTTCAGATGTTCAACCATAGAACTAGAATCCTAGAATATTCTACTTATTTTTCTCCCCAATTTCTAGTTTTGACCTTTGTCTTGTCGCTGCAACTTCCCAACGGACTCAGGAGAGGCGAAGGTCGAGCCGTGGGTCCTCGGAAACATGACCCGCCAAGCCGTGCTGCTTCTTAACCCACTGCTCACTTAACCTGGAAGCCAGCCACACCAATGTTTCGGAGGAAACACAGTCCGCCCGAAGACCGAAGTCAGCTTCCAGGTACCCGGCCCGATGATCCAAGGAAACTCCCCCCCCCCTGGTCAAACCCTCCCCTACCACGGACGGCGCTGGGCCAACTGTACTCCGCCCTATGGCACTCCCGGTCACGGATCAAACGCCCATCCCAGTGGAACATCAGAACTGCGATGCAGAGCCTCAGACCGCTGGGAGGATTACATTTGTATGGGTTCAACTGAGGAAGAAGAGACCGGAAGGCTGCTCACAGAATCATTCTCACCATCCGTGAAGGACAGCACCTGGAAGGCTACGGTTCCACCCAGCTGTCAGAGGGAGAGAGAACCTGCATCCCAAATTACACCCGATTCCCTATATAGTGCCCTTATCGGGCTCTGGTCAGAAGGAATGCACTGATTGAATAGGGTGCCATTTGTGACGAAACCCTTGAATACAAAAATAAATAAAAAATAAAACCTACATCAAGTATTTCAGAGAGGGGTCTGTCTGGGTTATGTTCAGGAAGGAGACATGTTCTGGGTAAATAAAGACTAGACGAACACAACCACACATTGGAAACAGTTACCCTTTAAAACTCACACTTAGACTATCAACCCATTTGGGCCCGGTTTCCTGGGAGGCCCGGTTTCCTGGGACAGATCAAGCCTAATCCTGTGCTAAAAAGCATTGCCAATGTCCCTGTGACTGGGCTATCCCCGAAAATTTGCTACCGTATAAAGTTTGACCCGTAGGTGTTTCCTGTGGTTTCTGCCAGTGTGTGAGACACTGACCCGTGGGTGTAACTGACTGACCTGTGTGTGAGACACTGACCCGTGGGTGTAACTGACTGACCTGTGTGTGAGACACTGACCCGTGGGTGTAACTGACTGACCTGTGTGTGAGACACTGACCCGTGGGCCCTGACTGACCTGTGTGTGAGACACTGACCTGTGGGTGTAACCTGTGTGTGAGACACTGACCCGTGGGTGTAACTGACTGACCTGTGTGTGACACTGACCCGTGGGTGTAGACCTGTGTGTGACACTGACCCGTAGGTGTAACTGACTGACCTGTGTGTAGACACTGACCCGTGAACTGTGTGTGAGACACTGACCTGTGGGTGTAACTGACTGACCTGTGTGAGAGACTGACCCAGTCATAAGGAATGAGTGGGAGGAGGAGGAAACTGGGTACCATTTTGGATTGGAGGTGTTCCATGGCCAGTGTGTGAAACACTGACCTGTGGGTGTAACTGACTGACCTGTGTGTGAGACACTGATCCAGTCATAAGGAATGAGTGGGAAGAGGAGGAAACTGGGTACCATTTTGGATCGGAGGTGTTCCATGGCCAGTGTGATGTGATAAGAGGCGATGGTGAGCAGACTCTGTAGCTCAGGGTCAGGGGTCAGTTTGTCTCTGTGGGTCTGAAGGAAGTGCCGCAGGGTTCCCGTAGTTCACAAACTCAATGAACAACACAGGGTTCTGGGTAAACAACACATATTATAATTCATGTTGTTGTAGTATACATGTTATAGATACTCGTTTTCTATTCCTTATGGAGACTAATATAAATAATGCAGACTCCCGGAGTGGTAGATTATCACACAGTATTTGTTCTTATTTTGGTCATGGGAGGATGGTCAGTTTCTCATTTGGGTCTCAGGCTGAAAAAGTTTAAGAACCTCAAATGTAGTGAATAGGCTACCATTTGAGATGTAAACTTTGTGACCTTTTCCCCCACTAAAGCAGTGTCTCGTTTCCCCCTCAGTCTCAATGGACATTTCATCTCTGATCATTATGGGAATAAGATTATCAACTGCCTCAGAGGTTGAGGAGTGTACTGGTGGTAGCCTAGCCTAGCGTAACCTTTGGTGATCTGGTGGCAGCCTAGCGTAACCTTTGGTGATCTGGTGGTAGCCTAGCCTAGCGTAACCTTTGGTGATCTGGTGGCAGCCTAGCCTAGCGTACCCTCTTTGGTGATCTGGTGGTAGCCTAGCCTAGCGTAACCTTTGGTGATCTGGTGGCAGCCTAGCCTAGCGTAGCCTCTTTGGTGATCTGGTGGTAGCCTAGCGTAGCGTACCCTCTTTGGTGATCTGGTGGTAGCCTAGCGTAGCGTACCCTCTTTGGTGATCTGGTGGTAGCCTAGCCTAGTGCACCCTCTTTGATGATCTTGCAGGCGAACAGGCCGTGACCCTTGCAGGTTCCCTGTGTGTCATCCTGGCCTTGTAGAAGACTCCCTCCTTCCCTGTCTTGATGAGCTGAAGCGGGGACCCTGGGGATAATCACATCACTGTGGTTGTTATACTGATTAAAGACTTATTAAAATGTATACAATTAGATTATTTTACTTACATTGTCTGTGTGCATATAGTCCTATGTATATGTGCGAGTGTGTGGAGCAAATGACAGACCCGGTCTTGTTTCCCTGTAGTGGTGTCTGCTCCTCAAGGCTCTCTCTTTCCCCAGCCTCTCTGCTACTCAGGGCCATCTCTCTCTCCACAGCCTCTCTGCTCCTCAGGGCCCTCTCTCTCCCCAGCCTCTCTGCTCCTCAGGGCCCTCTCTCTCCACAGCCTCTCAGGGCCCTCTCTCTCCCCAGCCTCTCTGCTCCTCAGGGCCCTCTCTCCACAGCCTCTCTGCTCCTCAGGGCCCTTTCTCTCCACAGCCTCTCCACAGCCACTCAGGGCCTTCTCTCCTCGGGGCCCTAGCCTCTCTGCTCCTCAGGGCCCTCTCTCTCCCCACCCTCTCTGCTCCTCAGGGCCCTCTCTCTCCCCAGCCTCTCTGTTCCTCAGGGCCCTCTCTCTCTCCACAGCCTCTCTGCTCCTCAGGGCCCTCTCTCTCTCTCCACAGCCTCTCTGCTCCTCAGGGCCCTCTCTCTCTCCACAGCCTCTCTGCTCCTCAGGGCCCTCTCTCTCCACGTTACAGCCAGAAGGGAGGATGTTCCATGTATGGATGGTCCATATGGGAATGGCTGACACAGACAATATACCATGTATGAATTATACCATGTAGTATGTACAGTAGCTGTACTATACTGTGTAGTATCTATGTATTATACTGTGTAGTATCTATGTACAGTAGCTGTGCTATACTGTGTAGTATCTATGTATTATACTGTGTAGTATCTATGTACAGTAGCTGTACTATACTGTGTAGTATCTATGTATTATACTGTGTAGTATCTATGTACAGTAGCTGTACTATACTGTGTAGTATCTATGTATTATACTGTGTAGTATCTATGTACAGTAGCTGTACTATACTGTGTAGTATCTATGTATTATACTGTGTAGTATCTGTATTATACTGTGTAGTATCTATGTATTATACTGTGTAGTATCTATGTACAGTAGCTGTACTATACTGTGTAGTATCTATGTATTATACTGAATAGTATGTATTATACTGTGTAGTATATACAGTGGGGCAAAAAAGTATTTAGTCAGCCACCAATTGTGCAAGTTCTCCTAGCTGGTCTGTCATAATGTAATAGAGACAGTAGATCTAGCAGGTCTGTAATAAAATAGAGACAGTAGATCTAGCTGGTCTGTCATAATATAATAAAGACAGTAGATCTAGCTGGCCTGTCATAATATAATAGAGACAGTAGTTCTAGCTGGTCTGTCATAATATAATAGAGACAGTAGATCTAGCTGGTCTGTCATAATATAATAGACACAGTAGATCTACCTGGTCTGTCATAATATAAAAGAGACAGTAAATCAAATCAAATCAAATCAAATTTTATTTGTCACATACACATGGTTAGCAGATGTTAATGCGAGTGTAGCGAAATGCTTGTGCTTCTAGTTCCGACAATGCAGTAATAACGAACAAGTAATCTAACTAACAATTCCAAAAAAACTACTGTCTTATAACACAGTGTAAGGGGATAAAGAATATGTACATAAGGATATATGAATGAGTGATGGTACAGAGCAGCATAGGCAAGATACGGTAGATGATATCGAGTACAGTATATACATATGAGATGAGTATGTAAACCAAGTGGCATAGTTAAAGTGGCTAGTGATACATGTATTACATAAGGATGCAGTCGATGATATAGAGTACAGTATCAACGTATGCATATGAGATGAATAATGTAGGGTAAGTAACATTATATAAGGTAGCATTGTTTAAAGTGGCTAGTGATATATTTACATCATTTCCCATCAATTCCCATGATTAAAGTGGCTGGAGTAGAGTCGGTGTCATTGACAGTGTGTTGGCAGTAGCCACTCAATGTTAGTGGTGGCTGTTTAACAGTCTGATGGCCTTGAGATAGAAGCTGTTTTTCAGTCTCTCGGTCCCAGCTTTGATGCACCTGTACTGACCTCGCCTTCTGGATGACAGCGGGGTGAACAGGCAGTGGCTCGGGTGGTTGATGTCCTTGATGATCTTTATGGCCTTCCTGTAGCATCGGGTGGTGTAGGTGTCCTGGAGGGCAGGTAGTTTGCCCCCGGTGATGCGTTGTGCAGACCTCACTACCCTCTGGAGAGCCTTACGGTTGAGGGCGGTGCAGTTGCCATACCAGGCGGTGATACAGCCCGCCAGGATGCTCTCGATTGTGCATCTGTAGAAGTTTGTGAGTGCTTTTGGTGACAAGCCGAATTTCTTCAGCCTCCTGAGGTTGAAGAGGCGCTGCTGCGCCTTCCTAGTAGATCTACCTGGTCTGTCAAATTAGAATAGAGACAGTAGATCTAGCAGGTCTGTCATAATATAATAGAGACAGTAGATCTAGCTGGCCTGTCATAATATAATAGAGACAGTAGATCTAGCTGGTCTGTCATAATATAATAAAGACAGTAGATCTAGCTGGTCTGTCATAATAAAGATTAGAGACAGTAGATCTAGCTGGTCTGTCATAAAATAATAGAGACAGTAGATCTAGCTGGTCTGTCATATTATAATAGAGACAGTAGATTTAGCTGGTCTGTCATAATATAATAGAGACAGTAGATCTAGCTGGTCTGTCATATTATAATAGAGACAGTAGATCTAGCTGGTCTGTCAAAATATAATAGTGACAGTAGATCTAGCTTGTCTGTCATACTATAAAAGAGACAGTAGATCTACCTGGTCTGTCAAATTAGAATAGAGACAGTAGATCTAGCTGGTCTGTCATAATATAATAGAGACAGTAGATCTAGCTGGTCTGTCATAATATAATAAAGACAGTAGATCTAGCTGGTATGTCATACAATAGAGACAGTAGTTCTAGCTGTTCTGTCATAATATAACAGAGACAGTAGTTCTAGCTGGTCTGTCATAATATAATAGAGACAGTAGATCTAGCTGGCCGTCATAGTACAATAGAGACAGTAGATCTAGCTGGTCTGTCATAATATAATAGAGACAGTAGTTCTAGCTGGTCTGTCATAATATAATAGAGACAGTAGATCTAGCTGGTCTGTCATAATATAACAGAGACAGTAGAAGACCTGATCTAACATAATATAATAGAGACAGTATATATAGCTGGTCTGTCATAATATAATAAAGACAGTAGATCTACCTGGTCTGTCAAATTAGAATAGAGACAGTTGATCTAGCTGGTCTGTCACAGTACAATAGACGCAGTAGATCTAGCTGGTCTATCATAATATAATAGAGACAGTAGATCTAGCTGGTCTGTCATAATATAATAGAGACAGTATATCTACCTGGTCTGTCATAATATAAAAGAGACAGTAGATCTACCTGTTCTGTCAAAATATAATAGAGACAGTAGATCTAGCTGTTTTGTCATAATATAATAGAGGCAGTAGATCTAGCTGGTCTGTCATAATATAATAGAGACAGATGATCTAGCTGGTCTGTCATAATATAATAGAGACAGTTGATCTAGCTGGTCTGTCATAGTACAATAGAGACAGTAGATCTAGCTGGTCTGTCATAATATAATAGAGACAGTTGATCTAGCTGGTCTGTCATAGTACAATAGAGACAGTAGATCTAGCTGGTCTGTCATAATATAATAGAGACAGTAGATCTAGCTGGTCTGTCATAATATAATAGAGACAGTAGATCTATCTGGTCTGTCATAGAACAATAGAGACATTAGATCTAGCTGGTCTGTCATAATATAATAGAGACAGTAGATGTACCTGGTCTGTCAAATTAGAATAGAGACAGTAGATCTAGCTGGTCTGTCATAATAGAATAGAGACAGTAGATTAACCTGGTCTGTCATAATATAATAGAGACAGTAGATCTAGCTGGCCGTCATAGTACAATAGAGACAGTAGATCTAGCTGGTCTGTCATAATATAATAGAGACAGAGACAGTAGATCTAGCTGGTCTGTCATAATATAATAGAGACAGTAGATCAAGCTGGTCTGTCAAAATATAATAGAGACAGTAGATCAAGCTGGTCTGTCATAACATAATAGAGACAGTAGTTCTAGCTGGTCTGTCATAATATAATAGAGACAGTAGATCTAGCTGGTCTGTCATAATATAATAGACAGTAGATCTAGCTGGTCTGTCATAATATAATAGAGACAGTAGATCAAGCTGGTCTGTCAAAATATAATAGAGACAGTAGATCAAGCTGGTCTGTCATAACATAATAGATACAGTAGATCTAGCTGGTCTGCCATAATACAATAGAGACAGTAGATCTAGCTGGTCTGTCAAAAAATAGAGACAGTAGATCTAGCTGGTCTATCATAACATAATAGAGACAGTAGATAGCTGGTCTATCATAATATAACAGAGACAGTAGATCTAGCTGGTCTATCATAATTTAATAGAGACAGTAGATCTAGCTGGTCTGCCATAATATAATAGAGACAGTAGATCTACCTGGTCTGTCATAATATAATAGAGACAGTAGATCTAGCTGGTCTGTCATAGTACAATAGAGACAGATGATCTAGCTGGTCTGTCATAATATAATAGAGACAGTAGATCTAGCTGGTCTGTCATAATATAATAGAGACAGTAGATCTAGCTGGTCTATCATAACATAATAGAGACAGTAGATCTAGCTGGTCTATCATAATATAACAGAGACAGTAGATCTAGCTGGTCTATCATAATTTAATAGAGACAGTAGATCTAGCTGGTCTGCCATAATATAATAGAGACAGTAGATCTACCTGGTCTGTCATAATATAATAGAGACAGTAGATCTAGCTGGTCTGTCATAGTACAATAGAGACAGATGATCTAGCTGGTCTGTCATAATATAATAGAGACAGTAGATCTAGCTGGTCTGTCATAATATAATAGAGACAGTAGATCTAGCTGGTCTGTCATAGTACAATAGAGACAGATGATCTAGCTGGTCTGTCATAATATAATAGAGACAGTAGATCTAGGTGGTCTGTCATAATATAATAGAGACATAGAGACAGTAGATCTAGCTGGTCTGTCATAATATAATAGAGATAGTAGATCTACCTGGTCTGTCAAATTAGAATAGACAGTAGATCTAGCTGGTCTGTCATAATAGAATAGAGACAGTAGATTAACCTGGTCTGTCATAATATAATAGAGGCAGTAGATCTACCTGGTCTGTCAAATTATAATAGAGACAGTAGATCTAGCTGGCCGTCATAGTACAATAGAGACAGTAGATCTAGCTGGTCTGTCATAATATAATAGAGACAGTAGATCTAGCTGGTCTGTCATAATAGAATAGAGACAGTAGATTAACCTGGTCTGTCATAATATAATAGAGGCAGTAGATCTACCTGGTCTGTCAAATTATAATAGAGACAGTAGATCTAGCTGGTCTGTCATAATATAATAGAGACAGTAGATCTAGCTGGTCTGTCATAATATAATAGAGACAGTAGATCTAGCTGGTCTGTCATATTATAATAGAGACAGAGACAGTAGATCTAGCTGGTGTGTAATAATATAATAGAGACAGTAGATCTAGCTGGTCTGTCATAATATAATAGAGACAGTAGATCTAGCTGGTCTGTCATAATATAATAGAGACAGTAGATCTAGCTGGTCTGTCATATTATAATAGAGACAGAGACAGTAGATCTAGCTGGTCTGTCATAATAAAGATTAGAGACAGTAGATCTAGCTGGTCTGTCATAAAATAATAGAGACAGTAGATCTAGCAGGTCTGTCATAATATAATAGAGACAGTAGATCTAGCTGGTCTGTCATATTATAATAGAGACAGAGACAGTAGATATAGCTGGTCTGTCATAATCTAATAAAGACAGTAGATCTAGCTGGTCAGTCATAATATAAGAGAGAAATTACCTACCTACCTACCTGTCTAGCCCTACCTACCTACCCGTCTAGCCCTACCTACCTACCTACCTACCTACCTACCTACCTACCTACCTGTCTAACCCTACCTACCTACCCCTACCTGTCTAACCCTACCTACCTACCTACCTACCTGTCTTACCCTACCTACCGACCTACCCGTCTAACCCCACCTACCTACCTACCTGTCTAACCCCACCTACGTACCTGTCTAACCCTACCTACCGACCTACCCGACTAACCCCACCTACCTACCTACCTGTCTAACCCCACCTACGTACCTGTCTAACCCTACCTACCTACCTACCTGTCTAACCCTACCTGCCTACCTACCTGCCTACCTACCTGCCTACCTGCCTACCTGTCTAACCCTACCTGCCTGCCTGCCTACCTGCCTACCTGCCTACCTGTCTAACCCTACCTGCCTACCCCTACCTGTCTAACCCTACCTGCCTACCTGTCTTACCCTACCTACCCCTACCTACCTGCCTGCCTACCTGCCTACCTACCTGTCTAACCCCACCTACCTACGTGCGTACCTGTCTAACCCTACCTGCCTGTCTAACCCTACCTGCCTACCTACCTACCTACCTACCTGTCTAACCCTGCCTACCTGCCTACCTGCCTAACCCTACCTACCTACCTAACCCTGCCTGTCTACCTACCTGCCTGTCTTACCCTACCTGCCTGCCTGTCTAACCCTACCTACCTACCTGCCTACCTACCTAACCCTGCCTGCCTACCTGCCTAACCCTACCTGTCTACCTACCTACCTGTCTTACCCTACCTGCCTGCCTATGTACGTACCTGTCTAACCCTACCTACCTGTCTAACCCTACCTACCTGTCTAACCCTAACTACCTACCTACCTACCTGCCTACCTACCTGTCTGGCCCTACCTACCTACCTACCTGTCTAACCCTACCTACATGTCTAACCCTACCTACCTACCTGTCTCCCTACCTGCCTGTCTGTCTAACCCTACCTGCCTACCTACCTGCCTACCTACCTACCTGTCTAACCCTACCTACCTACCCCTACCTGTCTAACCCTACCTACCTACCTACCTGTCTTGCCCTACCTACCGACCTACCTGTCTAACCCCACCTACCTACCTACCTGTCTAACCCCACCTGTCCTGTCTAACCCTACCTACCGACCTACCTGTCTAACCCCACCTACCTACCTACCTGTCTAACCCCACCTACGTACCTGTCTAACCCTGCCTACCTACCTGCCTACCTACCTACCTACCTGTCTAACCCTGCCTGCCTACCTACCTGCCTACCTACCTACCTGTCTAACCCTACCTGCCTACCTACCTGTCTAACCCTGCCTACCTGCCCTACCTGTCTAACCCTACCTACCTGCCTGTCTTACCCTACCTACCCTACCTACCTGCCTACCTCCTACCTACCTACCTGTCTAACCCCACCTACCTACCTACCTACCTACCTGTCTAACCCTACCTACCTGTCTAACCCTACCTACCTACCTACCTACCTACCTACCTGCCTACCTGTCTAACCCTACCTACCTGCCTACCTGTCCTAACCCTACCTGCCTGGTGACCTACCCTCCTGTCCATACCTACCTACCTGTCTTAAAATGTAAACTGGCCTGTCTAACCCTACCTGCCTCACCTACCTACCTACCTAACCCTGCCTACCTACCTACCTAACCCTGCCTGTCTACCTACCTACCTGTCTTAACCCTACCTGACCTACCTACCTATGTACGTAACTGTCTAACCCTGACCTACCTGTCTAACCCTTTTACCTGTCTAACCCTAACTACCTACCTACCTACCTACCTACCTACCTACCTACCTGTCCTAACCCTACCTACCTACCTACCTGTCTAACCCTACCTACATGTCTAACCCTACCTACCTGTACCTGTCTAACCCTACCTACCTATCTGTCTAACCCTACCTACCTACCTACCCTACCTACCTACCTACCTACCTACCTGTCTAGCCCTACCTACCTACCTACCTACCTGTCTAGCCCTACCTAGCTACCTACGTGTCTAACCCCACCTACCTACCTGTCTAACCCCACCTACCTATCTACGTACGTACCTGTCTAACCCTGCCTACCTACGTACCTGTCTAACCCTACCTACCTACCTGTCTAACCCTACCTCTACCTAACCCTACCTACCTGTCTACCTACCTACCTACCTGCCTACCTACCTACCTACCTGTCTAACCCTACCTACCTACCCGTCTAACCCTACCTACCTACCTACCTGCCTACCTACCTGTCTGTCTAACCCTACCCATCTATCTACCTACCTACCTGTCTAACCCTACCTACCTACCTGTCTAACCCTACCTACCTACCTACCTACCTGTCTAACCCTATCTACCTACCTGTCTAACCCTACCTACCTACCTACCTACCTGTCTAACCCTACTTACCCACCTGTCCTCTTAAAAGAGCCCCTGGTGAGGGTACATCCGTTCCATAACACACTCCACATTAAAATGTAAACTGGCACTGCCCAACAATAGACAGACGTCATCTAGGCCTAACTCACTGAATCGCTGTAAACAAGAGACCAGAAAGTCTGCTCTTGTGTGTTTGTCTGCTAGTATCCGAGAGAAAATCAGAACCCTTGAAGAGAAGACACCCGTTGAGAGGAAACAGATTACATGAACATATGTCCATTTTATGCAAATAAGTATCTTACAAATTCTACCTACCTACCTGTCTAACCCTACCTACCTGTCTAACCCTACCTACCTGTCTAACCCTACCTGTCTAACCCTACCTACCTGTCTAACCCTACCTACCTGTCTAACCCTACCTGTCTAACCCTACCTACCTACCTGTCTAACCCTACCTACCTGTCTAACCCTACCTGTCTAACCCTACCTACCTGTCTAACCCTACCTGTCTAACCCTACCTACCTGTCTAACCCTACCTGTCTAACCCTACCTACCTACCTGTCTAACCCCTACCTACCTACCTGCCTACCTACCTACCTACCTGTCTAACCCTACCTGTCTAACCCTACCTACCTACCTGTCTAACCCTACCTACCTACCTACCTACCTGCCTGCCCTACCTACCTACCTACCTACCTGTCTAACCCTACCTACCTGTCTAACCCTACCTGTCTAACCCTACCTACCTACCTGTCTAACCCTACCTACCTGTCTAACCCTACCTGTCTAACCCTACCTACCTACCTGTCTAACCCTACCTACCTACCTACCTACCTGTCTAACCCTACCTACCTGTCTAACCCTACCTGTCTAACCCTACCTACCTGTCTAACCCTACCTGTCTAACCCTACCTACCTACCTACCTACCTACCTGTCTAACCCTACCTACCTACCTGTCTAACCCTACCTGTCTACCTACCTACCTGCCTGCATACCCCTACCTACCTACCTGCCTGTCTAACCCTACCTACCTACCTACCTGTCTAACCCAACCTGTCTACCTACCTACCTGTCTCTACCCTACCTACCTACCTGTCTAACCCTACCTACCTACCTGTCTAACCCAACCTGTCTACCTACCTACCTGTCTACCCTACCTACCTACCTGTCTAACCCTACCTACCTACCTGTCTAACCCTACCTGTCTACCTACCTGCCTGCCTGCCTGCCTACCTACCTGTCTAACCCTACCTACCTGTCTAACCCTACCTGTCTAACCCTACCTGCCTGTCTAACCCTACCTGTCTAACCCTACCTACCTGTCTAACCCTACCTGTCTAACCCTACCTACCTACCTGTCTAACCCTACCTACCTACCTACCTACCTACCTGTCTAACCCTACCTACCTACCTACCTGTCTAACCCTACCTACCTACCTGTCTAACCCTACCTGTCTACCTACCTACCTACCTACCTACCTGTCTAACCCTACCTACCTACCTACCTGTCTAACCCAACCTGTCTACCTACCTACCTGTCTACCCTACCTACCTACCTGTCTAACCCTACCTACCTACCTACCTGTCCTGCCTGCCTGCCTGCCTACCTACCTACCTACCTGCCTGCCTGCCTACCTACCTGTCTAACCCTACCTGCCTACCTACCTGTCTCTCTACCTACCTGTCTAACCCTACCTACCTACCTGTCTAACCCTACCTGTCTACCTACCTGTCTACCTACCTGTCTACCTACCTACCTGTCTAACCCTACCTACCTACCTGTCTAACCCTACCTGTCTAACCCTACCTACCTACCTGTCTAACCCTACCTACCTACCTGTCTAACCCTACCTGTCTACCTACCTACCTACCTACCTACCTGTCTTACCCTACCTACCTACCTGTCTAACCCTACCTACCTACCTACCTACCTACCTACCTACCTTACCCTACCTACCTATGGTCGGCCGGAGTTCAATCGATCTGCCCAACACAACGGACATTCCTAGTGTAACCATCCAGGGTAAAGGACCAGTGTTACTGGAGTCAGTAGGGGGGGGGTTGTTTGTGTGTGCACCACACTGCCGGGAGGGGGATGCACAGTAGCATCCCGTGGTTCTCAAACCACCTTACACTGAGACTGAGCTGTCTGACTGACAGAGACAATTACAGTATCTATACAATGAACACAAGAGGTCTACTAAATTAACTTTCTGTATCGTGACAGCCTTTTGGTAGGCTGTCATTGTAAATAAGAATTTGTTCTTAACTGACTTGCCTAGTTAAATAAAAGGTTAAATTAAATAAAAATAGTATTACTTTTTGGTCAGTCGGGTCAATTATGGGCAGTGAAGGATATAGTAAATATGAATTATATACTGCATGTCAATGAGGAGTATGAAGCAGCCAATAGAGACATCTTCATTTGGAAAGAGATGCTTCACAGTGAAGTCTGGACTCCTAGCTTATCATTCACGTGGTTTAATACAGTTTGATATTATCTGATAATATGGTGGGTGTAGATGTGAAAGTTCCTCTGTCTCTCAAATGTCACCATATTCCCTATAGAGTGCACTAATTTTGACCAGGGTCTATAGGGAATAGGGTGCTATTTGGGACGTAACTGCTGTCAGGTATACAGTAAATGTCAGGCTGGGCGTCTTCGTTTCAGGGAAAGCTGTTCCGTTAGTGCTAGTAGCTCCCAGCTGGTCCGGTCCGTTAGTGCTAGCAGCTCCCAGCTGGTCCGGTCCGTTAGTGCTAGCAGCTCCCAGCTGGTCCGGTCCGTTAGTGCTAGCAGCTCCCAGCTGGTCCGGTCCGTTAGGGCCAGCAGCTCCCAGCTGGTCCGGTCCGTTAGGGCCAGCAGCTCCCAGCTGGTCCGGTCCGTTAGGGCCAGCAGCTCCCAGCTGGTCCGGTCCGTTAGGGCCAGCAGCTCCCAGCTGGTCCGGTCCGTTAGGGCCAGCAGCTCCCAGCTGGTCCGGTCCGTTAGGGCTAGCAGCTCCCAGCTGGTCCGGTCCGTTAGGGCTAGCAGCTCCCAGCTGGTCCGGTCCGTTAGGGCTAGCAGCTCCCAGCTAGTCCGGTCCGTAAGGGCTAGCTGGTCCCAACTGGTCCGGTCCATTAGTGCTAGAAGCTCCTAGCTGGTCCGGTCCGTTAGTACTAGCAGCTCCTAGCTGGTTTGTTCTGCAGAGAGACCCAGGCTTCAGTGGAGGGCTGTGGTTCTCTCACATACAGTGCATTCAGAAAGTATTCAGACCCCTTGACTTTTTACACATTTTTACATTTTTTTTAGTCTAAAATGGATTTAATATTTTTTTAATTTACTCAATCTACAAACACAACACCCCACAATGGTAATGCGAAAACAGGTTTTCCAGAATTGTTTGCAAATGTATAAACAATAAAACAGAAATACCTTATTTACATACATACATAATTTACATAAGTATTCAGACCCTTTGCTATGAGAATCTAAATTGAGCTCAGGTGCATCCTGTTTCCATTGATCATCCTTGAAATGTTTCTACAACTTGATTGGCGTCCACCTGTGGTAAATTTAATTGATTGGACATGATCTGGAAAGGCACACACCTGTGTATATAAGGTCCCACAGGTGACAGTGCAAAAACCAAGCCATGAGGTCGAAGGAACTGTTCGTAGATCGCCGAGACAGGATTGTGTCGAGGCACAGATCAGGGGAAGGGTACCAAAAAATGTCTGCAGCATTGAAGGTCCTCAAGAACACAGTGGCCTCCATCATTCTTATTTGGAAGAAGTTTGGAACCACCAAGAATCTTCCTAGAGCTGGTCACCCGGCCAAACTGAGCAATCGGGGAGAAGGTCACTCTGACAGAACTCCAGAGTTCCTCTGTGGAGATGGGAAAACATTCCAGAAGGACAATCATCACTGCAGCACTCCACCAATTAGGCCTTTATGGTAGAGAGGTCAAGACGGAAGCCACTCCTCAGTAAAAAGCACGACAGCCCGTTTGAAGTTTGCCAAAAGGCAACAAGACCATGAGAAACAAGATTCTCTGGTCTGATGAAACCAAGATTGAACTCTTTGGCCTGAATGCTAAGCGTCACGTCTGGAAGAAATATGGCACCATCCCTACGGTGAAGCATGGTGGTGGCAGAATAATGCTGTGGGGATGTTTTTCAGCGGCAGGGACTGGGAGACTAGTCAGGATCGAGGCAAAGATGAACGGATCAAAGTACAGAGATCCTTGATGAAAACCTGCTCCAGAGCACACAGGACCCGAGACTGGGGTGAAGGTTCACTTTCCAACTGGACAACGACCCTAAGCACACAGCCAAGATAACACAGGAGTGGCTTCGGGACAAGTCTCTGAATATCCTTCAGTGGCCCAGCCAGAGCCTGGACTTGAAACCGATCAAACCTGAAAATAGCTGTGCATCCAACCCTAACAGAGCTTTAGAGGATCTGCAGAAAAGAAATGGGAGAAACTCCCCAAATCCAGGTGTGCCAAGCTTATAGCGTCATACCCAAGAAAATTCAAGGCTATAAATCGCTGCCAAAAGGTACTTCAACAAAGTACTGAGTAAAGGGTCTGAATACTCATGTAAATGTGATATTTTTTTAATTTCGATAAATTAGCAAACATAAAAATAAAATAAAAACGTTTTTGCTTTGTCATTATGGGGTATTGTGATGTCATTATGGGGTATTGTGATGTCATTATGGGGTATTGTGATGTCATTATGGGGTATTGTGATGTCATGGGGTATTGTGATGTCATTATGGGGTATTGTGATGTCATTATGGGGTATTGTGATGTCATTATGGGATATTGTGTGTAGAATGATGAGGGGGGGGAAATATTTTAGAATAAGGCTGTAACGTAACATGTGGGAAAAAGTACACTGTACACTAACTAAACTCACAGAAAGAGACAGAGGATCAGTGGAGGGCTGTGGCTTCCTCTCACATACACGAACTCAACTCACATTACCTATACTCACAGGCTGTGCCTGCTGCAAGCATGATTGGAGCCCTCCGACCGACCGCACCACCCACCCACACACACACACACACGAAAAACAACCCATTAACTGAACGCCTTAATTGCGTCTGATTTATTGAATGTGTTTCTTGGTTACAGATCAACAGTATCATCACTCCATATACAACTACAGTATTATTATTTTTTCTGTTTTAAATGGCTTATTTACAAAACACTTGATGTACATTTTCAATGTCAGTGCAATGTTTTTACAAAATAAAAAAAAGCTAATTCAATTAATACATATTTTTCCCTATCCATCAAAAATAATGTTAGAGGTGAAAACCAACTTCAGTAGCAGACTACACTACCGGTCAACGGGTCATACCATGCTGCCACAGAGGGAGGGGTGTTCACTGTTCAGTTAATAAATTAACCCCTTGTTCTTCACAGGATTGAAATGCTCACAGGAGTGTTTTAAAAGAAGACATCAGCCTGGAATCAGAACAACATTTAGCTGACTGAATCTGGAGTGAATCATCTCAGTGGAATGAAGCTGGGTTCCAGGCTGTCGTCTCGGTGCTTTGCTGCTGGTACAAGAGAGCTGAAGATGTGGTACAAGCTTTTTTGTCCCAAACAGCACCCTATTCTCCACACAGTGCACTACTTTTGACCAGAGCACTACGGGCCCTAGTCAAAATCGGTGCACGATTTAAGGAACTACACATTCGGGAATATGATGCCATTTCAGGCACAGACCTAATTTTTCCCGTCTCGCTTAAATCAGTCTCTAAACAGGGCGCGTGCAGCCCAGCAGCACAAGGTACGTTCAGAGTCACTGCATCTCGACAAACCAAGTCCAAAAAAAGGACACTACATAGGGTATAAGGTGCCATTTGTAGAAAAGCAGCTTTGTTTGACAGTTCAGATATCCACACTAACACTAACTTAGTATGAAGCAGTTCAGATATCCACACTAACACTAACTTAGTATGAAGCAGTTCAGATATCCACACTAACACTAACTTAGTATGAAGCAGTTCAGATATCCACACTAACACTAACTTAGTATGAAGCAGTTCAGATATCCACACTAACACTAACTTAGTATGAAGCAGTTCAGATATCCACACTAACACTAACTTAGTATGAAGCAGTTCAGATATCCACACTAACACTAACTTAGTATGAAGCAGTTCAGATATCCACACTAACACTAACTTAGTATGAAGCAGTTCAGATATCCACACTAACACTAACTTAGTATGAAGCAAGGTAATTGGCAGGCATTCTAAGTGCTATGCTAGTATAAACATTGGAACGTGGGCCTGTTCTGATCTCCACAAAACGGTTCCCTTTGAGTGAAGTAATGCATTTTCAAAAAAGTTGGGACAACATTCTCTCTCTCTCTCGCTCTACAATATTCAATAGTTAGACATCGTCTTACAGTGGGAGGGGGAGAGAAATATAAACAAAAAGAACATTCAGTAATGCAATTTTTGCATTAGTCTCACAAATATTGTTTGACAAGGAAAAATAATGTTTCATTTAACAATGACAAACACTTCATCCAGTGAATCAATGACGATCAGCTTACACCCCCCCCCCACCCACCCACCCACCCACCACAAATAGAGCAGCATCAACATTTGGAGTTTGGTGATTTAAATCACATAACATTCTCTTGAATGATTCTGGAAGCTGGAAGAAAACTTCACTTATAAAAGAGAGACCTTTTTACAACTAAAATCATAAATAAATTAGAACCATCAAAACATCCTATTGTTCTCCAGGTAAGAAAGACTTCTGTTCACAGTGGCGATCTGAAAAGATGGTCGCTCGACACGAGAGCTGCTACTAAAAACCATAGCTGACGTGAAATGTGGGTTATGACATTGTCGTTGTTATGACAGTGCTAGGAAGAACCGTATGACAACGCATCGTTTGAGTCGTGTTTTACCACATACTATTATTACCAAGCAGCTGATGGTAATGGTAAAAACATAGGATTGTTTAGGGAACAGAGTGGTGAGGACACTTCGCTCAACAATCGCATGGACAATTTGACGACAAGGCATCAGAAATGACACTCTATTCCTTGAATACAGAGTTTTTCGAGAAAAGTATTCACAACCCTTGACCTTTTCCATATTTTGTTTTTACAGCCTGATTTTCTAAATGTATATTGTTTGTCACTGGCCTACAACACAACACCCCATAATAGCAAAAGATGAAATAATGAATGAATTGTTATCAATTAATTAAAAATGAAAAGCTGAAATGTCTTGAGGTCAGTAAGTATTAAATCCCTTTGCCTGAATAAGTTCAGGAGTAAACGTGTGCTTAACATGTCAAATAATCATTTTTTTGAACGACTACCTCATCTCTGTACCCCACACATACAATTATCTGTAAGGTCCCTCAGTTGAGCAGTGAATTTCAAATATAGATTCAACCACAAAGACCAGGGAGGTTTTCCAATGCCTCGTAAAGAAGGCTTGATTGGTAGATGGGTAAAAAAATAAAAAGCAAACACTGAACATCCCTTTGAGCACGGTGAAGTTATTAATTACACTTTGGATGGTGGATCAATACACCCCAGTCACTATAAAGATACAGACAACCTTCCTAACTCAGTTACCGGAGAGGAAGGAAACTGCTCAGGGATTTCACCATGAGGACAATGGTGACTTCGAAACAGTTACAGAGTTTAATGGCTCTGATAGGAGAGAACTGAGGATGGATCAACAACACAATACTAACCTAATTGACAGAGTGAAAAGAAGGAAGCCTGTACAGTTTGCAAATATTCCAAAACATGCATCCAGTTTGCAATAAGGTACTTAAGTAAAACTGCAAAAAATGTGGCAATTTATGTCCTGAATACAAAGCGTTATGTTTGGGGCAAATCCAACACATCCCTGAGTACCACTCTTTATATTTTCAAGCATGGTGGTGGCTGCATCATGCTATGGGTATGCTTGTCATCGGCAAAGACCAAGGAGTTTTTTAGGATAAAAATAAATAGAACAGAGCTAAGCACAGGCTAAATCCTAGAGGAAAACCTGGTTCAGTCTGCTTTCCACTGGCAGATGAATTCACATTTCAGCAGGACAATAACCTAAAACAGAAAATACACTGGAGTTGCTTACCAAGATGACATTGAATGTTCCTGACTGGACGAAGTCGTTTTGACTTAACAATCATCTTGAAAATTGCTGTCCATCTTGACAGAGCTAGAAGACACTTTAAAAGAATAATGTACAATCCAGGTGTGCAAAGCTTTTAGAGCAGGCGTGTGGAACTCATTCCACGGAGAGTCGAATGTCTTTGTGTTTTAGGTTTTTCCTTTCAATTAAAACCTAGACAACCAGGTGAGGGGAGTTATTTACTAATTAGTGACCTTAATTCATTAATTAAGTACAAAGGAGGAGCAAAAACCCGCAAGACACTCGGTCCTCCGTGGAATGAGTTTGACACGAGACTTACCCAGAAAGACTCAACCGAAGGTGATTCTAATACGTATTGACTCAGGGGTGTGAATACTTTGTGTAAATTAGATATGTCTGTTTCAGATTTTTTTCACCCCTCACTTTGTCATTATGGGGTGGTGTGTGTAGAGGGAGAAACAAAGGCT
This sequence comes from Oncorhynchus tshawytscha, assembly GCF_018296145.1. NCBI lineage: Eukaryota > Metazoa > Chordata > Actinopteri > Salmoniformes > Salmonidae > Oncorhynchus > Oncorhynchus tshawytscha. The sequence goes on along the minus strand of NC_056442.1, from coordinate 56,707,198 downwards.
GTAACAACAACAAAATGTGGAATAAGTCAAGGGGTATGAATACTTTGTGAAGGTACTCTTCAGTAGTGCACTATTTCTGACCAGAACCCTATGGGCCCTGGTGAAAAGTAGTGCACTAGGGAATAGGGTGTCATGTGGCCATATTCATTTACAGTCTCAGAGTGGCTCCCTACAACGTACTGTAGATAAACACCAGAGATGAGAACAACCCTTAAATTAACAAAAATGTACGTACAAATAAATGCAATGATAAAAATAATAACTAATAATAATAAAAAATAACTCTATAAAATAAGTATTTGGAAAAAGAGAAAACAATACAAATATATATATTTATATATTATCTTTGAAACATCCTCTATGGCACCTGTCCACAACATAACCAAGATTTAAACTCAAGGTTGTGAGTTAAAACGACTAGAGTGAACGCCCCTAAAGTCATTCGATGTCGTGGGTACATTGATCAGCAATTGCACTTTTTTGTTTTAGGAAGTTGCTTGGCAAGGGGTCAAATTAAGGTCAAACCCCTCAATTTTGTGGAATCTTTCTTCATAAAGGGAGATTATTATTTTTCAAAGTGTGTGTGTGTGTGTGTGTGTGTGTGCGGGGACATCAAAAGGAGGAAGTGGGTGAGGTTTTAATACTGTCAAAAATATTTGACCGTTCCAATTGGCCAATGAAATGCAGTGAGGTAGCATTAGGAGTTTTTTTTTTTAAATGACAGTATCGTTACTGAAGAAGGAAAATAAAAACCCCTTTTTAATCACTAAAATAATATTAGCATAATCTCTATTACCGTTTCACAATAGTGAGTTATAGAGACAGACATTATGTAGGTATGTGGACATTTTTTGCTGGCTGCAGGGGACAAATATGCGCAACAAGGAAGCAATATCAGCTCATGTGTTGACAATATAACACACACACACACACACGCACACGCACACGCACACGCACACGCACACGCACACGCACACACACACACACAGGAGAGGGAGGGTTTCCTCAGGCTCAATGTGCAACAGCTTAGTGCTTAAAAAAAAAAAAAAGGGGTCTTCAATGTTGTTCTCTTGACAAAACAACAAGGGGGTATCTTGCGGTATGCGAAAACATGACAACCGCTCCGGCATTCAAGTGGTTCAGTTTGTGATGACTCGGCCAAAAGACACCATTTTGTGCTTCCTGGGAGCCCAGTTGAGACCGGCTGAAGAAGCACTGTGTCCTTTCCGTCTGTCCAGAGTTCCAGGCATAATGTTGACGGTTGACCGGTGGAAGACGGTGTGATCATGAAATCACTGAAGGACACAATACTTCTTGTAGTCAGACTCAAAATCCTCGTCCATGCTAGTGGTGTCGGCCATCTTCTTGCCGTCAGTCTTTGGCAGGAGCTGAGAGAAGTCCACTCCCTTCTGCTCATAGAACAGAATGTAGGCCGAGTCCGTGTCCATCTCCTCCGAGTGCACTTCCTAGGGAGGACACGGCAAACAAGTACGCACTTTAAAATGTCTCGTTTTGGCTTCAAAAATTACTAACTGGTTTGCTAGATTAATTGTCTATTAGTCGAGGGTGTGTGTGTGTTCTTACCTTACAGCTGCTGTCGTTGTAACAGTACCATTTGTTGTTGGGGTTTTTGGCATAGGTCACATAGTGTCCTCCTCCCATGATACCTGAATGGCACTGTGGAGAGAGAGGGAACCTCCTATTACCTCCCATGATACCTGAATGGCACTGTGGAGAGAGAGAGAACCTCCTACTAACACAACATGGGCCCCGGTCAAAAGTAGTGCACTATATAGGGAATAGGGTGCCATTTGGTTCAGAGGCTTTCTAATCCTGAAGTATATAACTATATCTAAGTAACTGTAACCGTCGCAAAGCTGCCGGCCCAGACGGCATCCCCAGCCGCGTCCTCAGAGCATGCGCAGACCAGCTGGCTGGTGTGTTTACCCACATATTCAATCTCTCCCTATCCCAGTCTGCTGTCTCCGCATGCTTCAAGATGGCCACCATTGTTCCTGTTCCCAAGAAGGCAAAGGTAACTGAACCAAATGACTATCGGCCCGTAGCGCTCACTTCTGTCACCATGAAGTACTTTGAGAGAGTAGTCAAGGATCATATCACCTCTACCTGCCACCCTAGACCCACTTCAATTTGCGTACTGCCCCAATAGATCCACAGACGAAGCAATCGGCATCACACTACACACTGCCCTATCCCATCTGGACAAGAGGAATACCTATGTAAGAATGCTGTTCATTGACTACAGCTCAGCATTCAACACCAAAGTACCCTCCAAGCTCATCATTAAGCTGGCCCTGGGTCTGAACCCTGCCCTGTGCAACTGGGTCCTGGACTTCCTGACGGGCCACCCCCAGGTACCTTCAACAAATCTCAAATCACTACTTCGCTGATCCTCAACACAGGGGCTCCACAAGGGTGCGTGCTCAGCTCCCTCCTGTACTCCCTGTTCACCCATGACTGCGTGGCCATGCACGCCTCCAATTCAATCATCAAGTTCGTAGATGACAACAGTCGTGGGCTTGATTACCAACAACCACGAGACAGCCTATAGGGAGGAGGTGAGGGCCCACGGAGTGTGGTGTCAGGAAAATAACCTCTCACTCAACGTCAACAAAACAAAACGGAGATGATCGTGGACTTCAGGAAACAGCAGAGGGAGCACTGGACTGTCGGGAACTAGAAGCACAAGCATTTCGCTACACTCACATTAACATCTGCTAACCATGTATATGTGACCAATACAATGTGATTTGATTTTGATTTGATTCATATTGAACTAAATCAATCTTCCCGAGGCATAGGTTAGGAGGCTAAACTCCAAGCAGTTTTGGAAGCACTCACTGAAATTGCATATAAGTTGTAGATGTTCTCCAGGCTGTTGTCTCTTTGGTGCAGCTGGGCTGTTGCAGTGGTCTCTAGGTCCGTGCTGGGCTCCGTACTGGCCTCCGTGCTTAGTACCTCGTTGCTATGGCCACCGCTGTCCCCGTTCATCACGATGACATTACTGAGGCTGCTGGACGCATCTGTGGTGGACATCTCTGGCCCGCTCCTCACCCCGACCTCCCCAAAACCTCCACTCATCACCCCCACGAGCCCACCCTCCATGTCCGCCTGCGGTGCTCCCTCCCTGGGCTCTGCGTCAGGGCCACTTCCCCTCTCCCTGGTACTACCCTCAAGGTTCTCCTTGCTGTTGGAGAGGCGGTGCCGGCTGGCCAGCTGGGGGAGCCTGAGGCGGGTCTGTCTGTGGCCCGTGCCCCCTGGACTGCCTCCTTCTGTCTTGGGGCTGCTGCAGGGGCTGCTGGTACGGCTGATGAAGGAGGGAGGGGCTGACTTCCTGCCTGACGCTGGAGAGGCTGTGGAAACAGATGGAGAGAGAGAGCGGGGCTCAGTAAAACAGCTCGACCTAATCCTTCCTGGGTATATGGGGCTATGCGGTGTATTGTGTTGAACACTAATGAATAGAAAGAAATACATGCTCTGGTTTCATTACCTCACTCTGAAGGATTGGTTTGTTTAACAACAGGAAACTAGTGCTGATGACTTGGCAATCATCAAGCTAAATCAGGGACTTGGAATCAACAGTCAACTTGAATGACTGAAAAAGCAGCAAGATTCCATTGAGAGAGGAGTGCCTCAAATGGCACCCTATTCCCTATATAGTGCACTACTTTAGGCCAGAGTCCTGTGGAACCCTATTCCCTATATAGTGCACTACTTTAGACCAGAGCCCTATGGGCCCTATTCCCTATATAGTGCACTACATTTGACCAGGGTCCATAGGGACTATGCACTAGGAAGGGAATTGGGTGCTATTTGAGACGTAGACAGGATGACAGACCTTTGAGGATGTTGAGGAACCCAGCAGGGGCGGAGATGGAGGAGACCGTTTCTCCTCCTCTTATCCTCAGTAGCTCCTCCCCCTCGTTGCGGCTCTGCAGACCGTGTAGCCCGTTAAGCCCCGCCTCCCGGGGAGCCAGGTAAACACTAGGGTCAAACCTCTCTCTGGGAAACTGGACGATCTTCTGAGACTTGATCCAGCGGCCGTTCACAAACTGGAACCTCTTCAGGTGTACTATCTGCAAATAAAGAACAACGTGAACTATTGAAACACTCGGATGTAGATACGTGTACAGAGACGTCAGGTAGCCCTAGCGGTTAGAGAGGTGAGCCAGCAGACGGAGGGGTTGCCAGGTCGAGTCCAACGGGAAAAAAATCTGACCGGCAAGTGAGTTGGTAACCGGAGGGTTTCTGATATCAAATCCTATATGCCATTGCCTGCCCATTGTGCCCTTCAGCAAGGCACTTAACAATGATATCAAATCCTATATGCCATTGCCTGCCCATTGTGCCCTTCAGCAAGGCACTTAACAACCCACCCACTGCAGCAGCTCTACAGTGTGGCAGCCCCACCCCACCTCTCCAAAACCTCTAAATGTATGTGTGTCTTTAGGAAGGGTTGGTTTAAAAGAGGAAGTCACATTTCAGTTGGACTTTCTGTGCAATTGACCAATAAAGTGATGTTCATCTTTCTGTTTACACTGTAGTGATGGTGGGTACTGTAGTGATGGTGAGCACTGTAGTGATGGTGGGTACTGCAGTGATGGTGGGTACTGCAGTGATGGTGGGTACTGTAGTGATGGTGGGTACTGTAGTGATGGTGGGCACTGTAGTGATGGTGGGTACTGTAGCGATGGTGGGTACTGTAGTGATGGTGGGTACTGTAGTGATGGTGGGATGGTGGGTACTGTGGGTACTGTAGTGATGGTGGGTACTGTAGTGATGGTGGGTACTGTAGTGATGGTGGGTGGGTACTGTAGTGATGGTGGGTACTGTAGTGATGGTGGGTACTGTAGTGATGGTGGGTACTGTAGTGATGGTGGGTACTGTAGTGATGGTGGGCACTGTAGCGATGGTGGGTACTGTAGCGATGGTGGGTACTGTAGCGATGGTGGGTGGGCACTGTATGGTGGGCACTGATGATGGTGGGTACTGTACTGTAGTGATGGTGGGCGATGGTGGGTACTGTAGTGATGGTGGGTACTGATGGTGGGTACTGTAGTGATGGTGGGTACGATGGGTGGGCACTGTAGTGATGGTGGGCACTGTAGTGATGGTGGGTACTGATGGTGGGTACTGTAGTGATGGTGGGTACTGTAGTGATGGTGGGTACTGTAGTGATGGTGGGCACTGTAGTGATGGTGGGTACTGTAGTGATGGTGGGTACTGTAGTGATGGTGGGCACTGTAGTGATGGTGGGTACTGTAGTGATGGTGGGTACTGTAGTGATGGTGGGCACTGTAGTGATGGTGGGTACTGGGTACTGTGTGATGGTGGGTACTGTAGTGATGGTGGGCACTGTAGTGATGGTGGGTACTGTAGTGATGGTGGGTACTGTAGCGATGGTGGGTGGGTACTGTAGTGATGGTGGGTACTGTAGTGATGGTGGGTACTGTAGTGATGGTGGGTACACTGTAGTGATGGTGGGCACTGTAGTGATGGTGGGTACTGTAGTGATGGTGGGTACTGTAGTGATGGTGGGTACTGTAGTGATGGTGGGTGTAGTGATGGTGGGTACTGTAGTGATGGTGGGTACTGTAGTGATGGTGGGTACTGTAGTGATGGTGGGTACTGTAGTGATGGTGGGTACTGTAGTGATGGTGGGTACTGTATGGTGGGTACTGGTGGGTGGGTACTGTAGTGATGGTGGGTACTGTAGTGATGGTGGGTACTGTAGTGATGGTGGGTACTGGTGGTGGGCACTGTAGTGATGGTGGGTACTGTAGTGATGGTGGGTACTGTAGTGATGGTGGGTACTGTAGTGATGGTGGGTACTGTAGTGATGGTGGGCACTGGGCACTGTAGTGATGGTGGGTACTGGGCACTGTAGTGATGGTGGGTACTGTAGTGATGGTGGGTACTGTAGTGATGGTGGGTACTGTAGTGATGGTGGGTACTGTAGTGATGGTGGGTACTGTAGTGATGGTGGGTACTGTAGTGATGGTGGGTGATGGTGGGTACTGTAGTGATGGTGGGTACTGTAGTGATGGTGGGTACTGTAGTGATGGTGGGCACTGGGCACTGTAGTGATGGTGGGTACTGTAGTGATGGTGGGTACTGTAGTGATGGTGGGTACTGTAGTGATGGTGGGTACTGTAGCGATGGTGGGTACTGGTGATGGTGGGTACTGTAGTGATGGTGGGTACTGTAGTGATGGTGGGTACTGTAGTGATGGTGGGTACTGTGCACAGTGATGGTGGGCAGTGATGGTGGGCACTGTAGTGACTGTAGTGATGGTGGGTACTGTAGTGATGGTGGGTACTGGGTACTGCAGTGATGGTGGGTACTGTAGTGATGGTGGGCACTGTAGTGATGGTGGGTACTGTAGTGATGGTGGGCACTGTAGTGATGGTGGGTACTGTAGTGATGGTGGGTACTGTAGTGATGGTGGGGGCACTGTAGTGATGGTGGGCACTGTAGTGATGGTGGGTACTGTAGTGATGGTGGGTACTGTAGTGATGGTGATGGTGGGTACTGTAGCGATGGTGGGTACTGTAGCGATGGTGGGTACTGTAGTGAGCGATGGTGGGTACTGCGATGGTGGGTACTGATGGTGGGTACTGTAGCGATGGTGGGTACTGTAGTGGTGGGTACTGCAGCGATGGTGGGTACTGTAGCGATGGGCACTGTATGGTGGGTACTGGTGATGGTGGGTACTGTAGCGATGGTGGGCACTGTAGCGATGGTGGGTACTGTAGCGATGGTGGGTACTGTAGCGATGGTGGGTACTGTAGCGATGGTGGGTACTGTAGCGATGGTGGGTACTGTAGCGATGGTGGGTACTGTAGTGATGGTGGGTACTGTAGTGATGGTGGGTACTGTAGTGATGGTGGGTACTGTAGTGATGGTGGGTACTGTAGTGATGGTGGGCACTGTAGTGATGGTGGGCACTGTAGTGATGGTGGGCACTGTAGTGATGGTGGGTACTGTAGTGATGGTGGGCACTGTAGTGATGGTGGGTACTGTAGTGATGGTGGGCACTGTAGTGATGGTGGGCACTGTAGTGATGGTGGGCACTGTAGTGATGGTGGGTACTGTAGTGATGGTGGGTACTGTAGTGATGGTGGGTACTGCAGCGATGGTGGGCACTGTAGCGATGGTGGGTACTGTAGCGATGGTGGGTACTGTAGCGATGGTGGGTACTGTAGCGATGGTGGGTACTAGTCTTGCTAGTCTACACCGTGTGTCAGTGTTCTGACCAGTATAGGCGGTAGCCTCATTACATCTAACTACAGTAGACAGTGTGTGTGTGTCAGTGTTCTGACCAGTATAGGCGGTAGCCTCATTACATCTAACTACAGTAGACAGTGTGTGTGTCAGTGTTCTGACCAGTATAGGCGGTAGCCTCATTACATCTAACTACAGTAGACAGTGTGTGTGTGTCAGTGTTCTGACCAGTATAGGCGGTAGCCTCATTACATCTAACTACAGTAGACAGTGTGTGTGTCAGTGTTCTGACCAGTATAGGCGGCAGCCTCCACAGGTCCAGTTTCTTGGTGGCCAGGCGGTGGGTCTTGCACTTGGAGCAGTAGTAGAGCTCATCCTCTCCCAGCTCCTCCTCACTGGTGAAGGCCTTCAGACAACTGTCTAAACTGACGGGCTCAGCCTGGGCACTGCGACTCTGCTGCACACTACCGTGCTCCTCTACTATCTAGAGAGAGAGACGGAGAACAGGGTTAGACGGGACAGATAGACAGACTGGGGCCTGCTCCTCATTACCTTGCACCTCTACATGAACGAGAGAGAGGAGAGAGGAGAGAGAGAGATTGTTTTGATCACGCAGACTGGGATATGTTCCGGGTAGCCTCTGATAATAACATTGATGCTTACACGGACACGTTGACTGAGTTCATCAGGAAGTGTATAGGGGATGATGTTCCCACAGTGACTATTAAAACCTACCCAAACCAGAAACCGTGGATAGATGGTAGCATTCGCGCAAAACTGAAAGCACGAACCACCGCAGTTAACCACGGCGAGGTGACTGGGAATATGGTTGAATACAAACAGTGTAGTTATTCCCTCCATACGACAATTAAACAGGCAAAACAGCAATACAGAAACAAAATGGAGTTGCAATTCAACGGTTCAGACAAGACGTATGTGGCAGGGTCTACAGACAATTATGGACTACAAAGGGAAAACCAGCCACGTCGCGGACACCGACGTCTTGCTTCCGGACAAACTAAACACCTTCTTCACCTGCTTTGAGAATAACGCAGTGCCACCAGACTGTTAAATATCCATCACTAGCCGGCTTCCACCCGATTACTCAACACTGCACCTTAGAGACTGCTGCCCTATATACATAGACATGGAACACCGGTCACTTTAATCATGGAACACTGGTCACTTTAATCATGGAACACTGGTCACTTTAATAATGGAACACTGGTCACTTTAATAATGGAACACTGGTCACTTTAATAATGGAACACTGGTCCCTTTAATAATGGAACACTAGTCACTATAATAATGGAACACTAGTCACTATAATAATGGAACACTGGTCACTTTAATAATGGAACACTGGTCCCTTTAATAATGGAACACTAGTCACTATAATAATGGAACACTGGTCACTTTAATAATGGAACACTGGTCACTTTAATAATGGAACACTGAACACTGGTCCTGGTCACTATAATAATGGAACACTAGTCACTATAATAATGGAACACTGGTCACTTTAATAATGGAACACTGGTCACTTTAATAATGGAACACTGGTCCCTTTAATAATGGAACACTAGTCACTATAATAATGGAACACTGGTCACTATAATAATGGAACACTGGTCACTATAATAATGGAACACTGGTCACTTGATTTATAATGTTTACATACTGCTTTACTCATCTCATATGTATATACTGTATTCTATTCTACTGTATTTAGTCAATGTCACTCCTATATTGCTCGTCCTAATATTTATATATTTAATAATTCCATTATTTTATGTTTAGTTGTGTGTATTGTTAAATATTATTGCACTGTTGGAGTTAGGAACACAAGCATTTCGCTACACCAGCAATAACGTCTGCATAATATGTGTATGTGTGGATGTCATCTTTTCCTATAGGATCTAATGACTCACCCTCTCCTGTGAGGTCTGGTAACGGAGGTGTAGGGCCGTAGGATCCCAGTCGACAGCTATGTAGGCGTTTTCTACCGAGGCTCTGTCCTCCGTACAGTCCACCGCACAGCCTCGACAGAATCTGAACACACACAGTAACACACAGTTGAGCAGAAGCCAAATGAGATCTAGTAACAGAAGTGAAGTGTGTTTTGATGATGGAGGAGGCCACCTCACCTGTACCAGGGACACCAGGCACACGAGCTGCCATCCTTCCCCACCACTCTCAGCGTGAAGGGGTACTGGTAGCCCATACTGTCATCACTGTAGTAGGGGCATAACACACACACACACACACACACACACACACACACACACACACACACACACACACACACACACCTTTATTGACAACCAGCAGGCAATCAAGATAACTATCACATCAAGGGGAGACTTGCAGACTAGCCTTGTGTGTGTGTGTGTGTGTGTGTGTGTGTGTGTGTGTGTGTGGGGGGGGCTGACCAGTCCTGTGCATGGTTGCTGGCCTCTTGCGGGGGCAGAGGGCTGGCCAGACGGGCCACCTGTATCCAGACAGCATCGTACAGGTCCTTCTGACTGGTGTGAACCGTACAGGGAACGATCAGGGGCATCCCAAACAGACTGGCACGGTTCTTCTGACTGGACAGGAAATACAACTCCGTCCGGATCTACAGGAGGACATACAGGACTATAAAGAAACAAAAAACAGCCAAACCTCAAGGACCAAACATGAGACGGGGGGGGGGACAGAGACCTCTAACAGTATTCACCACTTAAAAAAAAAAACAAGGTTCAAGTTTACACAGCGCGTCATGTCAAAGTTGCTAAATGTATTTCCTCATTGCAAATATACTTCTCACTAGGACTCTTAACTGCACTCGCAGTACTATAGAGTACACTCGCAGTACTATAGAGTACACTCGCAGTACTATAGAGTACACTCGCAGTACTATAGAGTACACCCTAACTGCACTCGCAGTACTATAGAGTACACTCTTAACTGCACTCGCAGTACTATAGAGTACACTCGCAGTACTATAGAGTACACTCGCAGTACTATAGAGTACACTCGCAGTACTATAGAGTACACTCGCAGTACTATAGAGTACACTCGCAGTACTATAGAGTACACCCTTAACTGCACTCGCAGTACTATAGAGTACACTCTTAACTGCACTCGCAGTACTATAGAGTACACTCGCAGTACTATAGAGTACACTCTTAACTGCACTCGCAGTACTATAGAGTACACTCGCAGTACTATAGAGTACACTCTTAACTGCACTCGCAGTACTATAGAGTACACTCGCAGTACTATAGAGTACACTCTTAACTGCACTCGCAGTACTATAGAGT
>NC_056442.1:56679148-56691648 GCF_018296145.1 Oncorhynchus tshawytscha | reverse complement strand
ATCTCTAGTCACCTAAGATGGACTGTCCCCTCTCCCCTGGTCTCTAGTCACCTAAGATGGACTGTCCCCTCTCCTCTCCCCTGGTCTCCAGGGACCTAAGATGGGCTGTCCCCTCTCCTCTCCCCTGGTCTCTAGTCACCTAAGATGGACTGTCTCCTCTCCTCTCCTCTCCCCTCCCCTGGTCTCTAGTCATCTAAGATGGACTGTCCTCTCTCTTGATCTCTAGTCACCTAAGATGAACTGTCCCCTCTCCCCTGGTCTCTAGTCACCTAAGATGGACTGTCCCCTCTCCTCTCCCCTGGTCTCTAGGGACCTAAGATGGACTGTCCCCTCTCCTCCCCCTGGTCTCTAGGGACCTAAGATGGACTGTCCCCTCTCCTCTCCCCTGGTCTCTAGTCATCTAAGATGGACTGTCCTCTCTCACCCCTGGTCTCTAGGGACCTAAGATGGACTGTCCCCTCTCCTCTCCTCTCCCCTGGTCTCTAGTCACCTAAGATGGACTGTCCCCTCTCCCCTGGTCTCTAGTCACCTAAGATGGACTGTCCCCTCTCCCTGGTCTCTAGTCATCTAAGATGGACTGTCCTCTCTCTTGATCTCTAGTCACCTAAGATGAACTGTCCCCTCTCCCTGGTCTCTAGTCACCTAAGATGGACTGTCCCCTCTCCTCTCCCCTGGTCTCTAGGGACCTAAGATGGACTGTCCACTCTCCCCTGGTCTCTCGTCACCTATGATGGACTGTCCCCTCTCCTCTCCCTGGTCTCTAGTCACCTAAGATGGACTGTCCACTCTCCCCTGGTCTCTACTCACCTATGATGGACTGTCCCCTCTCCTGCTCTCTAGTCACCTAAGATGGACTGTCCTCTCTCCTCTCCCCTGGTCTCTAATCACCTAAGATGGACTGTCCTCTCACCTGGTCTCTAGTCACCTAAGATGGACTGTCCTCTATCCTCTCCCCTGGTCTCTAATCACCTAAGATGAACTGTCCTCTCACCTGGTCTCTAGGGACCTAAGATGGACTGTCCCCTCTCCTCTCCCCTGGTCTCTAGTCACCTAAGATGGACTGTCCCCTCTCCTGGTCTCTAGTCTCCTAAGATAGACTGTCCCCTCTCCTGGTCTCTAGTCTCCTAAGATAGACTGTCCCCTCTCCTCTCCTCTGGTCTCTAGTCATCTAAGATGGACTGTCCTCTCTGATCACCCCTGGTCTCTAGGGACCTAAGATGGACTGTCCCCTCTCCTCTCCCCTGGTCTCTAGGGACCTAAGATGGACTGTCCCCTCTCTCTCCCTGGTCTCTAGTCATCTAAGATGGACTGTCCTTCTGATCACCCCTGGTCCACTGGGACCAAGATGGACTGTCCCCTCTCCTCTCCCCTGGTCTCTAGTCATCTAAGATGGACTGTCCTCTCTGATCACCCCTGGTCTCTAGGGACCTAAGATGGACTGTCCCCAGTCCACCTCTCCTCTGGTCTCTTTCAGTCACCTGATGGACTGTCCCCTCTCCCTGGTCTCTGTCACCTAAGATGGACTGTCCCCTCCATCCTGGTCTCTAGTCATTTGAACATGGGCTGTCCTCTGTTATGATCTCTAGTCACCTAAGATGAACTGTCCCCTCTCCCCTGGTCTTCTAGTCACCTAAGATGGACTTTTCTCTCTCCCCACCGTCTCTAGGGACCTAAGATTGGGGTTTTAGGCTGTTTCTGTACAGCCTGGTCTCTAGGGACCTAAGATGGACTGTCCCCTCTCCTCTCCCCTGGTCTCTAGGGACCTAAGATGGACTGTCCACTCTCCTCTCCCCTGGTCTCTAGTCACCTATGATGGACTTGTCCCCTCTCCTCTCCCCTGGTCTCTAGTCACCTAAGATAGACTGTCCTCTCTCCTCTCCCCTGGTCTCTAGGGACCTAAGATGGACAGTCCCCTCTCCTCTCCCCTGGTCTCTAAGGACCTAAGATCAGGGATGGGCAACTGGGGGCCTGTGCAACTGAAGGCCCTCTGATCAATTTCCCCCAAAACATTTATTGGGGAACTTTCTCAGGGAAAATAAAGGTTGATTGATTATACATGTTGGTTGATAGGCTGTGTGTGTGTGTGTGTGTGTACATGTTAGATTGGTTTGTTGATTGAACTCTGACCTCTGATGCGACCTCCCAGTCGGGTCGTCCGTTGCTGTCCTTCAGCTCTACGTAGGGTTTCTCATGCACCCTGTTCAGGTCCTCATGGAGCCCGTCCAATAGGAAGGCCAGGAGCTCCTGACTGTCCTGCTGCTGGAAGCCGTTGAACCGCGGGGCGTACTTTGCTATCGTCCACTACAGGGGGTGGTAGTGAGACAACCACAGTCAACAAACAGACCAATTCTGATATTTTTTTACACAAAATTGGTCTTTTGAGAGCCGATCTGATTGGTCACATGACCAATTAGTGAAAAGAAATATCCGAATTGGGCTGTCTGTGTAAAAGCAGCCATGTGGAGGGGGGGGGGGGAATGGAAACACAAAGTTGGAGGTAACGGTAGCACAGACATAACCACATATTAGTCAATTAATTCATGTGGAGTCAATATGGCCAAAAATAATTTGGACAAGCTATCGTCTAGTACAGGGGGGAGAATGGAAACAAAGGTAATAAGGTAATAGCTTCCCAGACATCTACTTTACTATCGTCCACTACAGGGGGGAGAATGGAAACAAAGGTAATAGCTTCCCAGACATCTACTTTACTATCGTCCACTACAGGGGGGAGAATGGAAACAAAGATAATAGCTTCCCAGACATCTACTTTACTATCGTCCACTACAGGGGAGAGAATGGAAACAAAGGTAATAGCTTCCCAGACATCTACTTTACTATCGTCCACTACAGGGGGAGAATGGAAACAAAGGTAATAGCTTCCCAGACATCTACTTTACTATCGTCCACTACAGGGGGAGAATGGAAACAAAGGTAATAGCTTCCCAGACATCTACTTTACTATCGTCCACTACAGGGGGAGAATGGAAACAAAGGTAATAGCTTCCCAGACATCTACTTTACTGTCCACTACAGGGAGGAGAATCAAAGGTAATAGCACATCTACAGGGGGGAGAATGGGCAGTGTCTTCTGTAAGTAGATTGAGTAGTCAGCCAGGAGACTTCCAATTCATTTTTTTTTTTTTTTTTTGCAGATGGAGCTCTATGTTTGTAGCCTCTGGTACATCCTAATGACTTGATACCATCTGAAATACCCAGCGAAATTATGGAATACTTTAATGACTTTTATCTCCCAAATTGGTACAAATTGTTATGGTATAGAGTAGAAATTGATACGACTTTTACAACTTAAATGAGTGAAAATGTATGATTTCAGTGTATTGTTAGTTGTTTTGGAGATCGTCTAGGTCTATATGATCTATATCTATTATATCTATGATCTATAGACTATTTTCTAAGTAAGATAACCTTTATTGTCTTGAGATTACAGTCATATTTACAGTTCTACTGCAACATATGAATGGCCACAATGATGTTTGTCTGAATTCATAGTACAAGCTACTGTCCACTACAGGGAATAAGGAAATCCCATCCACTGTTGTTGTGACGATCCATGCCAGGATTTATAAACTCACCCGGAGTTTGAGAGGAGCAACGTTCCTCTGTGTTCCACTCCACAGCTCCATCAGCAGGTCTCCGTAGCATTTAGCCATGTGACCTCGCATCCCGATGGGGTTGGTTCTGGACACACAAAATAACAAGTCAGTAATGCTAATAATGTATATGTTGAAAGATAATGATAAAATAATTCCACTCCGAAACCTTATAATTGTCTGAAATTGATTAGAATCGTACAATTATAATCTGATGTTGTGTGTAGTTTTAGTCCGAATTAGATTAAACAATGTATCTGTATAGTGGAAAAACACAGACTGTCTGAGCAAGGCGTAGCTTAGGATTTGAAGTTGTATGTGTGTGTGTGTGTGCCGAAGAAAAAAAACAGAACAGTTAAACTGTGTTTGGACCAACCTGGCTAGGCCTCGGGGGAACCTATGAGGGCATAGGGAGTACTTCTCAAGGTTTCCCTAATCTCGGGGGAATGGAACTGTCGGCTGGGTAGTGATACACAGTGGTGAGAACTACGGAGAAGGATAAAACTCACCTACTGTTTGTGTGGAAGTATGTGATTAGGATACCTACTGTTTGTGTGGAAGTATGTGATTAGGATACCTACTGTTTGTGTGGAAGTATGTGCTTAGGATACCTACTGTTTGTGTGGAAGTATGTGCTTAGGATACCTACTGTTTGTGTGGAAGTATGTGCTTAGGATACCTACTGTTTGTGTGGAAGTATGTGCTTAGGATACCTACTGTCTGTGGTGTTAGGATACCTACTGTTTGTGTGGAAGTATGTGTTAGGATACCTACTGTTTGTGTGGACCTACTGTTTGTGTGGAAGTATGTGACCTACTGTCTGTTTGTGTGGAAGTATGTGTGTAGGATACCTACTGTTTGTGTGGAAGTATGTGTGGATACCTACTGTTTGTGTGGAAGTATGTGATTAGGATACCTACTGTTTGTGTGGAAGTATGTGATTAGGATACCTACTACCTACTGTTTGTGTGGAAGTATGTGATGTAGGATACCTACTGTCTGTGTGGAAGTATGTGATTAGGATACCTACTGTTTGTGTGGAAGTATGTGTCCTGTGTGTGGAAGTATACCTACTGTGTGTGGAAGTAGGATACCTACTGTTTGTGTGGAAGTATGTGAGTAGGATACCTACTGTCTGTGTGGAAGTATGTGTGTAGGATACCTACTGTCTGTGTGGAAGTATGTGTGTAGGATACCTACTGTCTGTGTGGAAGTATGTGTGTAGGATACCTACTGTCTGTGTGGAAGTATGTGTGTAGGATACCTACTGTCTGTGTGGAAGTATGTGAGTAGGATACCTACTGTTTGTGTGGAAGTATGTGGAGGATACCTACTGTTTGTGTGGAAGTATGTGAGGATACCTACTGTCTGTGTGGAAGTATGTGAAGGATACCTACTGTCTGTGTGGAAGTATGTGCGTAGGATACCTACTGTTGTGTGTGGGATACCTACTGTTTGTGTGGAAGTATGTGAGTAGGATACCTACTGTTTGTGTGGAAGTATGTGCGTAGGATACCTACTGTTTGTGTGGAAGTATGTGAGTAGGATACCTACTGTTTGTGTGGAAGTATGTGAGTAGGATACCTACTGTCTGTGTGGAAGTATGTGCGTAGGATACCTACTGTCTGTGTGGAAGTATGTGAGTAGGATACCTACTGTTTGTGTGGAACTCTTTGAGTAGGATACCTACTGTCTGTGTGGAAGTATGTGATCAGCTATAAAATGGATGTCTTTGTATAATGGACTTCAGAACGTTCTGGTGAATAAACTGTACTATCTTTTTGCATAAGCTGAGTCTTTGACTAATTATTATTACACCCATGGTCTTACAGATCTCGGGGATTGGTCAGAGCCATTGATTTATTGTCATTGGGATTGGTCAGAGCTATTGATTTATTATCATTGGGATTGGTCAGAGCTATTGATTTATTGTCATTGGGATTGGTCAGAGCCATTGATTTATTGTCATTGGGATTGGTCAGAGCTATTGATTTATTATCATTGGGATTGGTCAGAGCTATTGATTTATTATCATTGGGATTGGTCAGAGCTATTGATTTATTATCATTGGGATTGGTCAGAGCTATTGATTTATTATCATTGGGATTGGTCAGAGCTATTGATTTATTATCATTGGGATTGGTCAGAGCTATTGATTTATTATCATTGGGATTGGTCAGAGCTATTGATTTATTATCATTGGGATTGGTCAGAGCTATTGATTTATTATCATTGGGATTGGTCAGAGCTATTGATTTATTATCATTGGGATTGGTCAGAGCTATTGATTTATTATCATTGGGATTGAAAATTCTCGTGACAGCTATCCAACAAGCTGTACACCTTTTCACGGACGCACACAGACACAGACACACAGACACACAGAGACACACACAGGGACACACACACACACACAGGGACACACACACACACACAGGGACACACACACACACACAGGGACACACACACACACAGGGACACACACACACACAGGGACACACACACACACAGGGACACACACACACACACACACACACACACACACACACACACAGGGACACACACACACAGGGACACACACACACAGGGACACACACACACACACACACACACAGGACACACACACACACAGGGACACGGACACACACACACACAGGGACACACACAGGGACACACAGGGACACACACACACAGGGACACACACACACAGGGACACACACACACAGAGAGACACACAGCTACCTGTTGAGTTCATAGAGGTGTCTTCCTGAGATGAAGTAGTCAGTGAGAGGCGTGGTGTTGCTCACACACTGGATACTAGAGTTCATAAAGCATGTGTTCCCTAGGTTACTGAGGCCCGTGGCACCCTTCTCCGTAGCAACTGGGGGGGAGACATGTAGAGTATTACATACATGTTTAACAGGTTTTAGGAGAGGAAGGGAGGAAGGTTAGAGACATAAATAAACCTTAAATACTGAAAGCTCTTGATAAATGCATTGTAAATGTACAGTAAATGTACGGCCAGGTCTTGGTAGATTTGCAGTGGTCTGATACTCCTTCCATTTCAATATTATCGCTTACACAGTGCTCCTTGGGATGTTTAAAGCTTGGGAAATCTTTTTGTATCCAAATCCGGCTTTAAACTTCTTCACAACAGTATCTCGGACCTGCCTGGTGTGTTCCTTGTTCTTCATGATGCTCTCTGCGCTTTTAACGGACCTCTGAGACTATCACAGTGCAGGTGCATTTATACGGAGACTTGATTACACACAGGTGGATTGTATTTATCATCATTAGTCATTTAGGTCAACATTGGATCATTCAGAGATCCTCACTGAACTTCTGGAGAGAGTTTGCTGCACTGAAAGTAAAGGGGCTGAATAATTTTGCACGCCCAATTTTTCAGTTTTTGATTTGTTAAAAAAGTTTGAAATATCCAATAAATGTCGTTCCACTTCATGATTGTGTCCCACTTGTTGTTGATTCTTCACAAAAAAATACAGTTTTATATCTTTATGTTTGAAGCCTGAAATGTGGCAAAAGGTCGCAAGGTTCAAGGGGGCCGAATACTTTCGCAAGGCACTGTATATAACCGATGTACTGGTAGAAGTTGGCTGTGAATGTAAAGTGGGATGATGACGATGAAGATGACGATGACGTACCTTTATGTTGGTCCATTGTACTGCTGTTAGCGATGAAGGACATCTCTTCTGGCCAGCTCATGTCTTTGTTCCGAACTAAAAACACACAAGATGAAGGTTTTTACACATCGATGACTTACAGTAGTAAAGACGCGTTACTTTTACATTTTCTCTTTTTAAAATCTGAAATTTTCCAGTCAGTCCAGTTGTTTTTTTTTACATTTCAACACACTCGGCAAACTCAGCAGTCAGATAACATTTTAATTACTGTGCTGAAAAGTCGTTTTGAACGTACCTTCGATAACTAAGTGCTGCTCGTCCTGGATCTTCAGGCCCTCCAGAGTGTGGTCCTCGTCATCCAGCAGGGTCAGACAGTTCTGGGGGGGAGGAGAACCGGGTCAGATAGTTCTGGAGGGGAGGAGAACTGGGTCAGACAGTTCTGGGGGAGGAGAACCGGGTCAGATAGTTCTGGAGGGGAGGAGAACCGGGTCAGATAGTTCTGGAGGGGAGGAGAACCGGGTCAGACAGTTCTGGGGGAGAGGAGAACCGGGTCAGACAGTTCTGGGGGAGGAGAACCGGGTCAGATAGTTCTGGAGGGGAGAGAACCGGGTCAGACAGTTCTGGGGGAGAACCGGGTCAGACAGTTCTGGGGGAGAACCGGGTCAGACAGTTCTGGGGGGGAACCGGGTCAGACAGTTCTGGGGAGGGAGGAGAACCGGGTCAGATAGTTATGGGGTGGGGGGATAGTTATGGGGGGGGCGGGTCAGATAGTTATGGGGGGCCGGGTCAGATAGTTATGGGGGAGGAGAACCGGGTCAGATAGTTAGGGGGAGGAGAACCGGGTCAGACAGTTCTGGGGGAGAACCGGGTCAGATAGTTATGGGGGAGGAGAACCGGGCCAGACAGTTTTGTGGGGAGAACACACACACACACCCTCGCTGTTGTAGAGCCACAGCCTCATGTCCTCGTCTTTGATGCGTAGCTTCCGAGACAGGTACAGGTGGATGTCCTTGATGGTGCCCACGCGGCTGAAACAGCCTGTATAGGCCAGGACACGCTTCAGAGGAGCGTTGGGGAGGGCACGTTACCTGGAGGGGGAGGAGGAGGGAGAGGGAGGGAGGGAGGAGAGAGGGGAGGGAAAGAGGGAGGAGAGAGGGAGGGAGGAGAGAGGGGGGAGGGAAAGAGGGAGGAGAGAGGGAGGGAGGAGAGAGGGGAGGGAGTGAGAGAGAGGGAGGGAGGAGAGAGGGGGAGGGAGTGAGAGAGGGGGAGGGAGGAGAGAGGGGGAGGGAGTGAGAGAGGGGGAGGAGGAGGAGGGGGAGGGAGGGAGGAGAGAGGGGGAGGGAAAGAGGGAGGAGAGAGGGAGGGAGGAGAGAGGGGGAGGGAAAGAGGGCGAGGGAGTGAGCGAGCGAGAGGACGGGGAGAGTGAATGGGCAATGAGGTGGGAGAGGGAGGAGAGAGGGGGAGGAGGGAGAGGAGAAGGAGAACACTCCAGCCTTTAGTGAACTATAAACTCATCAGAATTACTGAAAAGTCCTGTAATACTGTAAATACTCTTGTCACCCAGACTCACATGAACTTTAACAAAATGAGTTAATTAAATCAAGACATTATTACAAGAGATAAAGAATAGTTCAGCTCGTGTAGGATGAGGTGTAAGGAAGCAGCAAGAAAGGGTGTTTTTAGATCAGGTCATTTAATTAATACAATTAATACAGAGTCATTACATTAAAAAAGCCTCCGATCAAAGAGGCAACAAAATCTATACTAGTTTCAGTTAATAAACAATTAATAAAAAACTAAATGGAACTTATTATTATTGATTTGAAAAGTAAAAGCCCCAAAAAATAAAAAATAAAAATATCTTAATATTGGTTGGTAATACTTGTATTTTTGAAAGCAAACAGAAAGGGGAAATGAAAAGCCACGCATTCTCCCAGCAGCACAGCATTGCTCTTTGGTCAGTGTGTCACCAATGATTGTGGGTGCGATTCCCGCTGAGGCCACCCATGCCTAATATGTATGCAGCATGACTAAGATAACAGCATCTGCTAAAGGGTATGTATTCTATGTGGTTTAATCTATATATCTGCTAAATGGTATGTATTCTATGTGGTTTAATCTATATATCTGCTAAATGGTATGTATTCTATGTGGTTTAATCTATATATCTGCTAAATGGTATGTATTCTATGTGGTTTAATCTATATATCTGCTAAATGGTATGTATTATATGTGGTTTAATCTATATGCCTGGTCAGCTGGTATTTGTGATCGGAGCCAAGCTAACTCCTCTGGGCCACACATCTGATGGAGTGGTGATCTAATCGGACCGGTGCAGCGCTCTGTCTCACAGTGCCTCTGTGCAGCGCTCTAATGTCTCACAGTGCCTCTGTGCTGAGCTCTGTCTCAGTGTCTCTGTGCTGAGCTCTAATGTTTCAGCGCGGCTCTCTGTCTCGCAGAGCCTCCGTGCGGCGCTCTGCCTCGCAGAGCCTCCGTGCGGCGCTCTGCCTCGCAGAGCCTCCGTGCGGCGCTCTGCCTCGCAGAGCCTCCGTGCGGCGCTCTGCCTCGCAGAGCCTCCGTGCGGCGCTCTGCCTCGCAGAGCCTCCGTGCGGCGCTCTGTCTCGCAGAGCCTCCGTGCGGCGCTCTGTCTCGCAGAGCCTCCGTGCGGCGCTCTGTCTCGCAGTGCTTCCGTGCGGCGCTCTAATATCTCGCAGTGCTTCCGTGCGGCGCTCTAATATCTCGCAGTGCCTCCGTGCGCCGCTCTAATATCTCGCAGTGCCTCCGTGCGCCGCTCTGTCTCGCAGAGCCTCCGTGCGGCGCTCTAATGTCTCGCAGTGCCTCTTTGCTGAGCTCTAATGTCTCGCAGTGCCTCTAGCTGCGAGAAGTAAGGGTGGCATAGCCGTGAGAAGTAAGGGTGGCATAGCACAGGGGCATTGTCATGCTGAAACAGGAAAGGGCCTTCCCAAAACTGTTGCCACAAAGTTAGAAGCACAGAATAGTCTAGAATGTCATTGTATGCTGTAGCATTGAGATTTCCCTTCACTGGAACTAAGGGGCCTGAACCATGAAAACCAGCCCCAGACCATTATTCCTCCTCCACCAAACTTTACAGTCAGCACTATGCATTATGGGCAAGCAGCATTCTCCTGGCATCCGCCAAATCTGGACCAGTCCATTCTAATATCTTGATTAGGGCTGGACCAGTCCATTTTAGGGGCATGATTAGGGCCGGTACCAGTCCATTTTAGGGGCATGATTAGGGGTGGACCAGTCCATTAAAACAGCATGATTAGGGGTGGACCAGTCCATTATAACAACATGATTAGGGGTGGACCAGTCCATTATAACAGTATGATTAGGGGTGGACCAGTCCATTATAACAGCATGATTAGGGGTGGACCAGTCCATTATAACAGCATGATTAGGGGTGGACCAGTCCATTATAACAGCATGATTAGGGGTGGACCAGTCCATTATAACAGCATGATTAGGGGTGGACCAGTCCATTATAACAGAATGATTAGGGGTGGACCAGTCCATTATAACAGAATGATTAGGGGTGGACCAGTCCATTATAACAGAATGATTAGGGGCCGGACCAGTCCATTATAACAGCATGATTAGGGGCCGGACCAGTCCATTATAACAGAATGATTAGGGGCGGACCAGTCCATTATAAGAGCATGATTAGGGGCCGGACCAGTCCATTATAAGAGCATGATTAGGGGCGGACCAGTCCATTATAACAGCATGATTAGGGGTGGACCAGTCCATTATAACAGCATGATTAGGGGTGGACCAGTCCATTATAACAGCATGATTAGGGGTGGACCAGTCCATTATAACAGCATGATTAGGGGTGGACCAGTCCATTATAACAGAATGATTAGGGGCTGGACCAGTCCATGATATAACAGAATGATTAGGGGTGGACCAGTCCATTATAACAGAATGATTAGGGGCCGGACCAGTCCATTATAACAGAATGATTAGGGTGGACCAGTCCATTATAACAGAATGATTAGGGGTGGACCAGTCCATTATAACAGCATGATTAGGGGTGGACCAGTCCATTATAACAGGATGATTAGGGTGGACCAGTCCATTATAACAGCATGATTAGGGGTGGACCAGTCCATTATAACAGAATGATTAGGGGTGGACCAGTCCATTATAACAGCATGATCAGGGGTGGACCAGTCCATTATAACAGCATGATTAGGGGTGGACCAGTCCATTATAACAGCATGATTAGGGGTGGACCAGTCCATTATAACAGAATGATTAGGATTAGGGGTGGACCAGTCCATTATAACAGCATGATTAGGGGTGGACCAGTCGATTATAACAGGATGATTAGGGGTGGACCAGTCCATTATAACAGGATGATTAGGGGTGGACCAGTCCATTATAACAGGATGATTAGGGGTGGACCAGTCCATTATAACAGCATGATTAGGGGTGGACCAGTCCATTATAACAGAATGATTAGGGGTGTATCAGTCCATTATAACAGCATGATCAGGGGTGGACCAGTCCATTATAACAGCATGATTAGGGGTGGACCAGTCCATTATAACAGCATGATTAGGGGTGGACCAGTCCATTATAACAGAATGATTAGGGGTGGACCAGTCCATTATAACAGCATGATCAGGGGTGGACCAGTCCATTATAACAGAATGATTAGGGGCCGGACCAGTCCATTATAACAGAATGATTAGGGGTGGACCAGTCCATTATAACAGAATGATTAGGATTAGGGGTGGACCAGTCCATTATAACAGGATGATTAGGGGTGGACCAGTCCATTATAACAGCATGATTAGGGGTGGACCAGTCCATTATAACAGAATGATTAGGGGTGGACCAGTCCATTATAACAGCATGATTAGGGGTGGACTACAGTAGTAGAAGCAGCGTTTGTTGGCTCCTAGCAGGCTGTCTCTCTTTCTTGCTGCAGGCTTACGTTACCTCTGGGGAGATGCTGGGGGAACATTCTCAGGCTGGTCATACCCATGTTAACCCAGATGTTGGACTGGGGGGTGCGTGTGGCGGGCTGCTGCCGCAGGAAGAGGAGGTAGCGTGGGAAGAGCTCCAGCTCAGCACGGCCTGTTTTCGTCTGCTGGATCACCTGGAAAAAAAGGACAGGAGAAAAAGCATTGCATTCAACAATTACCTCTAAGGGCTGAACCCTAACTTCAGGTACACACACACACACACACACACACACACACACACACAC